>NW_012101415.1:45826-47993 GCF_000951045.1 Mandrillus leucophaeus
TAATTTTTGTATTTTTAGTAGACACGGGTTTCACCGGGTTAGCCAGGATGGTCTTCATCTCCTGACCTCGTGATCCGCCCGTCTGGGCCTCCCAAAGTGCTGGGATTACAGGCGTGGGCCACCGCGCCCGGCCTAGTTCTACATAGATAGAAAAACAATATAGATGTGAATCTATAGAAATATGTATCTCTGTAGGAATACACACACATTTCCTAGCCACGCTGACTGAGAGTAGCAATAATCCACACCTAGAATCCACTTTGGCTTCTAAATATTATTCGCACCTAAAATGAAACAAGGCTCCTCACAGAAATGGTGATTTCAGAACTACAGCAGGAATAATACAAGATGAGCCTAGATTATACTGTTGTGTCAGAAGTAGAAAAATGCTTCTCTGAAATAATGGGTCAAAAGACACAGAAGCCAGCTTAAAGAGGTCCCACCAGGCAAACCTGAGACAGTATGAACAACAAAATAAATGACATTAGTGGAATATGATCCATTAAAACAAAATAGCATAAGTCCGTACTAATACAAATAATCCGGGAGTAAAGAAAGTTTCACGTTACAGTGGAATGTCAACTGATGAATGTAAAAGAAAGAGTGAAATTGGAAAACCACTACTTGCCATCAATCCTAGTCATAAATTAGGTCAAGAAACATCAATAAATGCTAAAAAGAGTGAGGAAAAGGCACAAGGAACAAGATGTTTATATAGAAGTACTTCCCCCACAAAATCCATACTGACTATAAAGAGAAGAAAGATTAACCTCACAGTGGAGAAACCTGACAGACACACCTTACCCAAGTGATCAAGGAAAAACTGAAATCATGTACCACTTGATAGGATCACCTATGTGATACTCCTGCTAAAGAACACAGAATCACCTATGTGATACTCCTGCTAAAAACATAACTCTATTTAATCATGATGAAACATCAGGCAAATCCAAATAGGGGGTCATTCTACAAAATAACTGGCCTGTAATATTCAGAAGTATCAAAGTTATGAAACTCAGGGAAAGACTGAGTTACTATTTGTGATTTTAAAAGACCAAAGAGGCCTGAGCGTGGTGGCTCAGGCCTGTAATGCCAACACTTTGCGAGGCTGAGGCAGGCAGATCACGTGAGGCCAGGAGTTCGAGACCAGCCGGGCCAACCTGGCAAGAGCCTGTCTTTACTAAAAGCATAAAAAAATTAGCTGGACGTGGTGGTGCACACCTGTAATCCCAGCTACTCGGGAGGCTGAGGCATGAGAATCACTTGAACCCAGGAGGTGGAGGCTGCAGTGAGCCAAGATTCCACCACTGCACTCCAGCCTGGGTGACAGAGCGAGACTCTGTACAAAAATAAAAATAAAAATAAAAAAAAAGACCAGAGTCCAAATGAGGTTTGTGATTCTTTTGCTATAAAGAATATGTCTACAAAATCATGAATGGGTTCCAAAGACCAGAGAGTAATAATGCATCGCTGTTAACTTCCTCATTTTGATGGCATAATGTATATTCCCAGGAGAATTTCCTTCCTTATGGGAAATTCTGAAGTATTCAGGGGTGACAGCATATTACATTGGTAAGTTACTTGCAAATGGTTTAGGGAAGGAAGAGCTCTTTTGTACTATTCTGCAACCTGTTTGTAAGTTTTAATGCTTTTAAAATTACAAAGAAAAATAAGATTTTTAAAAATGAACTTCCAAAGCACTAAAAACAAATGTGCATTAATATAAAGATTTTCTTTGCACAGCATCAAAGGCAGAAACAATAAAGAGCATTGGTGAAAATTACCTCAAAAATGTAAACTTCTGCATTAGAAAAAATGAACCTGCTAGAATCCCAACAACTAAAACTATGAAGACACAATAAAATTAAACGTTAAATTATGGGAAAAAACACACATGGCAAATATGTAAGACAAAAGAACATGATCTCTAATATAAAACACTTTGTAAAAAAATTATAATATTAAAATGAACAGATATGGAAGGTCAATTAACATACATGAATATTCTTTAAAAAAAAAACTTTAAAATAACTAACCTTACCAGTAGTCAAAGAAACTCATTCAAACTTTTAATATTTTCTTTACTAGAAAGAATAGCAAAGATTTTTTTAAGGGTAACACAGTGTACCTAACATAATGTAGGGTTATGAGCAATCTCACATGTAGC
>NW_012101415.1:48743-55754 GCF_000951045.1 Mandrillus leucophaeus
TTTTCAAGTTTTTAAAATAAATATTAATTACAGCCAGGCGCGGTGGCTCACGCCTGTAATCCCAGCACTTTGGGAGGCCAAGGCAGGCGGATCACAAGGTCAGGAGATCGAGACTATCCTGGCTAACACAGTGAAACCCCGTCTCCTCTAAAAATACAAAAAATTAGCCGGGCGCGGTGGCGCCTGTAGTCCCAGCTACTCGGGAGGATGAGGCAGGAGAATGGCGTGAACCCGGGAGGCGGGGCTTGCAGTGAGCCCAGATTGTGCCACCACATTCCAGCCTGGGTGACAGAGCGAGACTCCATCTCCAAAAAATAAAAAATAAATAAAATAAAATAAAATAAAATGAATATTAATTACATAAAAATAAGGCTTTTTTGCACAAAAACATTTAAAATCTTAAAGCTGGCTGCAATTTCTTCCACAGATGGAATGTGTACCTTCCATTAAGTAGTAAAACTGTATTTAAAGGCACATTGGGTAATGGTGAAACCTAAAATGCAGAGGAGAATAAAACAATAATATATTTGTACTAAATGAAGAAAAATATACAGGAAAAAAGTAAACAGTAAGTTTTTTTTTAAGGCCAACAATAAAAACCATATCTTGGGGTACAAATAACTTTGTGGGGGGGCAAGTAACATTCTAATACAGGATTGTTTTCCAAAAAAGAATGTATGATACACTGTAATGATTATTGTGCAAAATAATAATTAATTCAAATTGAACAGACTCTTGATACTTGAAAGAGCAAGAGAGACCAGTAATTCATAAAGGGCCAATCTGGAAGGATTAAAATGTCCTGTAAATCATAGAATACTAAATACCTAGGTTACTACAAAAGGTAACACAGTTTCACTTGCTTTGTATTCCTGTGACCTTAGTAACATATTAATAACATTTTAATAACTATAGTTTGGCGTAGTAATTCTTTTCCACGTCTCCCTGAATTTGATGGAGACCTATAATTTTAAAAACATAAAAACTTCCTTTCTACTTCCCGGCAGTGATATTCAAACAGGAATAAAATAATATCCACTGTACCTTATTATAACAATCACGCGGAACAGACTGTAAAACAATTGGTTCCATTGTGGAAACACTGGCAAATTGTACCTCTGGGATCTACAGGGCACAAACCACATGGGTCCAACCTAAACATAAATAAATAAATGTAGTGTTTTCAGTTTTATCAAAAGCAAAGTAACATCATTAACTTCCTTAACAGATCCCTTCGATGTCTATTGAAACAAATGCACAACAAGGACATTAACAAATTCTCATTGCTGTCTTACTTCCATTGCTTCAGAGTACTCAAACCACCACTAAAAAAAGCATTCTGAATCATTTCCCCAGTGGTGACATTTACAAATTCAGATGCTGGCATTAACACTTCTTATACAGGCAGACTAAATATTCAGATCAACACTACTTCTGGGAACCACTATAAAAGGAGGTTTTAAAAGTTTAATACTTAGGATAAAATTTAATAGTTTAATCTTAATCATTTTAAATGTCAACATGAAATTATTTTTATCTTAGTGTCAATATTTTTAATATTAGTAATAACAATCATTTCACTATTTTAATTTGAAACGTTTTACATTTGATATTAAATTTTTTTTGAGATGGAGTTTCTCTCGTTGCCCAGGCAGGAGTGCAATGGCGTGCTCTCAGCTCACCACAACCTCCGCCTCCGGGTTCAAGCAATTCTCCTGCCTCAGCCTCCCGACTGAAGGTTTTGAAGAGCTGGTGAGATAGTGAGGCGTTTCTGGGCTAAAACTGGAAAAGAATGTAAGTCCTAGGTACAGTTTTTGGCCACTTTTGCCCAGGGAACATTCGCCTATTTTAGAGAAAGCGGTGGGGAGGATGAAGGGTACAATTTTTTTTTTTTTTTTTTTTTTTTTTTTTAGACGGAGTTTCGCTCTTGTTGCCCAGGCTGGAGTGCAGTGGCGTGATCTCGGCTCACCGCAACCTCTGCCTCCCGGGTTCAAGCGATTCTCCTGCTTCAGCGTCTCGAGTAGCTGGGATTACAGGCATGGGCCACAACATGGCTAATTTTGTATTTTTAGTAGGGGTGGGGTTTCTCCATGTTATTGAGACTGGTCTTGAACTCCCAACCTCAGGTGATATGCCCACCTCAGCCTCCCAAAGTGCTGGGATTACAGGTGTGAGCCACCGTGCCCCGCCTGAAGGGTATTTTTGACAAACTCAGAGGCCTCACAGTACAGGGATGTACCTTCACAACCAACCAGGAGAAGAAGGGAAGAAGTAAACCCCTCTCCTGCTTTCAGATGCAACACTGAAGGGCAAACCAGGCGTAGGAATACACTAAAAGTACATAGACCATCAAAGAGACTGCAGGGCTCTAAGCATCTCAAACTCTGAAATTTGGCGACGGTAATCCCAAATCACAACCCCCAAGGCACAAAGCAGATGCAAACATACATCCTCTCTAAAAGAAAATAGTATCATCTTGGCTACAAATAATTTCTACCTTTTTTTTGAGAAAAAGCCTTGGTCTGTCACTCAGGCTGGACTGCACTGATGTGATCTCGGCTCACTGCAACTTCCTCCTTCCAGTTCAGCCTCCCAAGTAGCTGGGATTACAGGTGCCCACCACCACACCTGGCTAATTTTTGTATTTTTAGTAGAGACGGGGTTTCACTATGTTGACCAGGCTGGTCTTGAACTCCTGACCTCAAGTGATCCGCCAGTCTCAGCCTCCCAAAGTGATGGGAATACAGACATGAGCCACCACACCCAGCCTAAAATTTCTTAATTACATATCATTTCCAGCACCATAATAAGCGTCAAACACATGTCAAACAAGACAATATGAATGAAAATAAGGAGAAACAAGAAAATCGAAAAGATCAGTATTTTGGAGTTACCAGATAAAGATTTTTAAAACAAATATGCTTACTATGATCAAGTACACACAAGATGAAATTCTAAATTGATGCAAAGAACTGCGAACTATAATAATAAATTAAAATTCTAGAAGTAAAGCAGAAATTTAGAAATCAGCCAGGCACAGTGGGTCACACCTGTAAGCCCAGTACTTTGGAAGGTCGAGGTGGATCGCTTCAGACCAGGAGTTCAAGACCACTCTAGGCAACAAAGGGAGACACCATCTCTACAAAATAATAATAATAATAATAATAATAATAATAATAATGAGCCAGGTGTGGCGGCATGCAGCTATAGTCTCAGCTACTCAGGAGGTTGAGGTGGGAGGATTGCTTAAGCCCAGGAGTTGGAGGTGGCTGTGAACGATAATTGTGCCACTGCAATCCAGCCTGCATGACAGAGACTCTATCTCAAGAAAAAAAAAAAAAAAAATCAATGGGTGGGATTAACAACGGTTGATACATGGATGAAAAGAGAACTAGTAGGAACAAAACAGGTGAGAAGAAGAAATCCAGAAGGTTAGCACAAAACACAAAGTTAAGAAATACAAAAAATGGAGTAAGACACATGAAAAATTTAATAGGCAGGCAGGTCTAACACACATGTAATCAGAGTCTCGGAGAAAAATGAGAGAGAAAATGGCATGAAAGCAGTATCTGAATTGATAACACCTAAAAATTTTCCAGAACAGAAGACCCAAAGCCACTGACTGAAGAACCACTATAAATCAGAGTAAATAAAGATATACACCAAGGGACGTTAATAAAACCACAGAAAACTAAGGGAAAAAAATGAAAATCTTAAAAACAAAAGGCAAGTTATCAAATGAAAAACTAGGTAACTAAATAAAGCCAGAAAACATTTTTTAAAAGACTTCCATTAAAGGAAACACTAAACAATTTTCCTTGGGTAATAGGAAAATGATTCCAGAAGGAAGCTCAGAACTGAAGAAAAATATAAAGAGCGATAAACATGTAGGTACATTTAATATATAATGAACATATAAAACATTAATGGCTTCACACTCATTTACAATGCAAATGACCATTTACATTAAATATTAAAACACTGGTACGGCTTTTGAATGTGTGTAGCTTTCCTATAAAACTATAACAAAGACTGGAGAAGGAACAGGTAAAAGAAGTCTATATGGTTTCATTCTACATTTCGTGTTCAGTGGTACACACAGGCTGGGTGCGGTGGCTCACGCCTGTAATCCTAACACTTTGAATGGCCAAGGTGAGCAGATCACTTCAGGTCAGGAGTCTCAGACCAGCCTGGCCAATATAGCGAAACTATGCCTCTACTAAAAATACAAAAATTAGCTGAGTGTAGTGGTGTGTGCCTGTAGTCCCAGCCACTCAGGAGGCCGAGGCAGGAGGACTGCCTGAACCTGGGAGGTGGAGGTTGCAGTGAGCCGAGATAGTGCCACTGCAGTCCAGCCTGGGCAACACAGCAAGACTCTGTCTCAAAGAGAAAAAGAAGAAAAAGTGGTACGCTCAGTAGACTGAATTTACTGATAAGAAAATTATAATCCCTACAGCAACCGCTGAATAGATAAATATAAATACTTATATACACAGGAAGAGATATGGCCAAAAAGGCAATTTAAGGCAAGTTAATATAATTAATTAAATTTAAATGCAATACTATCTCGTTGCATTGTTAAACTGATTAAAATACAGCACTAAAAATAATCACAAGAAGAACAGAAGAGAAATAAATAAGAGGGAAAATCAATGTTAAGAACAAACAGCAGAAGACTTCTACTTCTGTCCAAGACAGACTAAGATAGTGAAGAGAAAGGCACAAGGGAAAGTGGAAAATGTCTTGAACGGAATGGCAACAAATATGAAATTTATCAAAACCTGACATGTAGGCTGGGGGCAGTGGCTGACACCTGTTAATTGCTTGAGCTCAGGAGTTCAAGACCAGCCTGGGCAACAAGGTGAAACCCTGTCTCTACAACAAACACAAAAACATTAGCTGGATAAGGCGGCGTGCACCCGTAGTCCCAGCTACTTGAGGGGCTGAGGGTAGGAAGATCGCTTGAAGCCAGGAGGTGGAGGCTTCAGTAAGCCGAGATCACACCACTGCCCTCCAGCCCAGGTGACAAATTGAGACCCTGTCTCAAAACAACAACAACAACAACAACAATGGCAAAAACGAAATCAAAAAAAACACAACTTATGGGATTCAATAAAAACAATAGAGAGGAACTTACAGCATACGTATTTCCATTAGAAAAGAATATCTAAAATAAAAGACCTAAGTTTCCACCTTTCTAAGTTAGAAAAGAAGAGGAAAATATAACACATAGTAAGTAGTAGGAAGGAAATAATAAAGAGCAGAAGTTTAACAAAATAGAAAACAGGGAGATGGCATAAAGAAATTAACAAACCCCAACACTTTCTTTAAAAACGTCAACAAAACTGAACCATTCTATTTGGACTGGTCAAAAAAGTAAAAATAAGAACAAAGAAAACACCAGACCACAAATCACCAACGTCTGGCCAGGTGTGGTGGCTCATGCCTGTAATCCCAGCACTTTGGGAGGCCAAGGCAGGTGGATCACCTGAGGTCAGGAGTTCACGACTAGCCTGGCCAACATGGTGAAACCCTGTCTCTACTAAAAATACAAAAAAATTAGCGAGGCGTGGTGGCGCGTGCCTGTAATCCCAAGTACTTGGGAGGCTGAGGCAGGAGAATCACTTGAACCAGGGAGGCAGAGGTTGCAGTGAGCCGAGATCCTGCCACTGCACTCCAGCCTGGGTAACAACAGCAAGGCTCCGAATCCAAAAAAAAAATCACCAACATCAGGAATAATAATGGGGTAATAACCACCAATGCTAGCAAAATTAACAAAATAATAAAAAAAATACTATTGGCAGCCAGGTGCAGTGGCTCGTGCCTGTAATCCCAGCACTCTGGAAGGCCAAGGTGGGTAAATCACCTGAGGTCAGGACTTCAAGACCAGACTGGCCAACATGGCAAGATCCTCTCTCTACTAAAAATAAAAAAAAATTAGCTGGGCATGGTGGTGCTTGTAATCCCAGCTACTCGGGAGGCTGAGGCAGAGAATCACTTGAATCTGGGAGGTGGAGTCTGCAGTGAGCAGAGATCCTGCCACTGCACTCCAGCTTGGGTGACAGAGCAAGACTTCATCTCAAAAATAAATAAATAAATAAATACTATTGGCAATGTTAGTCCAACAATTTCAGCAACTTATACAAAGTAGTCAAATTTCTTGGAAAAATAGAGTGCACCAAAATTGACTTAAGTGTATAAAAATAGGCCAGGCCCAAAGGCTCAGGCCTATAATCCCAACACCTTGGGAAGATGAGGCAGGAGGATAGCTTGAGCCCAGATGTTTGAGACCAGCCTCAGCAACAAATCGAGACTGCTTGTCTCTACAAAAAATAGGAAAAGAAAAAAATATTAGCCAGGCGTGGTGTGCCTTTGGTCCCACCTATTCAGGAGGCTGAGGCAGGAGGATCACTTGAACCCAGGAGTTTGAAGCTACAGCGAGCTATGACTACATCACTGCACTCTAGCCTGGGCAACAAAGTGATACACTGTTTAAAAAAAAAAGAAAGAAAGAAAGAGAAAGAGAGAGGGAGGGAGGACAGAAAAGAAAAGAGAAAGGAGGGAAAAAGGAATGTCCCTATAATTTTACCAAAAACCGAATTTATCAAAAATTTTCCCAGACAAGTTTCCGTTTCTCACGAAGTTCTATATAGAATTCAAAGAAAAACACCACCAAATTTACACACAGTTTCATTTTAAGTGACAAGCATAATCCTCAACAAATACCTGATAAAACCACTATAATTCTTAAACAGAGAATGAAAGTACATGACAAAAATAAAATATATGTCAGGAGATGGACAAGTGAATTTACAGTATCCTAAGAGTTTCAGAGGATTCAGAAAGAGGAAAAAAGCGCATAGTAACATTAACTTTTTTGTAAGCTAATAGAGAGGGTAGAATGGAATGAGTGAAACAAACCAGAATAAGAAAGACAAATACAAAACATGTAACAAGATGGAAGGTTTACACCAGGTGCAGTGGCTCATTCCTGTCATCCCAACACTCTCA
>NW_012101415.1:55804-57043 GCF_000951045.1 Mandrillus leucophaeus
AAGGTTTACACCAGGTGCAGTGGCTCATTCCTGTCATCCCAACACTCTCAAAGCTGAGGCAGGAAGATCACTTGAGCCCGGGACTACAAAGCTACGGTGAGCTGGGATCCTGCTACTTGAACAACAGAATGAAAAATCTGTCACTGAAAAAAAAAAAAAAAAAAAACTTTGGAATAGTGAAGGCCTTTCTAACTAATAACTGAAAATACAGACATCATGAAAGATTAATAAATTCAACAAAATTAAAATAAAAAACCCATGCATGGTGAAAAAAATTTTTTTAAAAAGCATAATATAAAGAAAGACTAACCAGATGGGCAAAAATTAGTCCAACTCATATGAAAACAGCATAATAATATATGAGGGGCTCCTATGAACGCTCCAATAAATCACACTAAAAAAATCAACAACTGTGGCTGGGCATGGTGGCTCACGCCTGTAGTCCCACCACTTTGGGAGGCCGAGGTGGGTGGATCCCGTCTCTACTAAAAATAAAAAAATCAGCTGGGCATGGTGGCCTGCGCCTATAATCCCAACTATTCGGGTGAGTGAGGCAGGAGAGTCCCTTGAATGGGGGAGGCAGAGACTGCAGTGAGCCAAGATCAAGTCACTACACTCCAGCCTACGTGACAGAGGGAGACCCTGTCTCAAAAAAAAAAAAGAAAGAAAAGAAAAAAGAAAAAGATCAACAACCAAGCCAAAAAGCAGACCACAGAAGAGAAAAAAACTGCTCTTCAAACTATAAAAAGATGTCAACTTCACTAATACTAAGAGAAATGCAAAACTACTGCTTGGATATACAAACTTTTACCTGTTAGATTACCAAAGTTATGAAGAACAGCTTTTTTATTCATATATTGGTAAAACTGGGAACATATATTGGTAAAACTACAGGGAGAATAATTTGGGACTACCTATCAAAATTACTTGCAAAACTTCTTTGACCCAATGTTTCTACCCATTGAAATTAGTAATCCTATAGATTACTTGTATACAAGCAAAATGACATATATACAAGAGTTAGTCATCAAAGTAGAAGATCAGAAAGTGCAACAACTACTAATTGATTAGATAACATGGTTAAAAAGAAAAAAAAGGCCGGGCGCAGTGGCTCACGCCTGTAATCCCAGCACTTCGGGAGGCTGAGGCGGGCGGATCACGAGGACAGGAGATCGAGACCATCCTGGCTAACACGGTGAAACCCCGTCTCTATTAAAAATACAAAAAAAAATTAGCTGG
>NW_012101415.1:57093-60706 GCF_000951045.1 Mandrillus leucophaeus
AGACCATCCTGGCTAACACGGTGAAACCCCGTCTCTATTAAAAATACAAAAAAAAATTAGCTGGGTGCGGCGGCGGGCGCCTGCAGTCCTAGCTACTCGGGAGGCTGAAGCAGGAGAATGGCATGAACCCGGGAGGCAGAGCTTGCAGTGAGCTGAGATAGTGCCACTGCAGTCCCGCCTAGGCAAAAGAGTGAGACTCGTCTCAAAAAAAAAAAAAGCTCTATACTGATAACAGGATAAATCGTTCATGCCAGGTGCGGTGGCTCACGCCTGTAATCTCAGCACTTTGGAAGACTGAGGCAGTAGGATCATTTGAGGTCAGGAGTTCAACATCAGCCTGGCCAACATCGTGAAACTCCATCTCTACTAAAAATATAAAAATTGGCTGGTGGCAGCGCATACCTCTAATCCCAGCAACTTGGGAGGCTGGGACAGGAGAATTGCTTGAGCCCGGAAGGTGGAGGTTGCAGTGAGCTGAGACTGCACCACTGCACTCCAGCCTGGGCAAATGAGCGAAGCTTCAAAAAAAAAAGAAAATTAAAGAAAGAAGAAAAGAAAAGTCTCAAAAAAAAAAAAAAAGAAAGAAAAAAAAAGTAAATTGTTCAGTGAAATAAATTAAGATGTGGAAGACTATATAATATTAACTCATTTGTATAAAGATGGAGGGAGTAAATAAGTATTTGTCTATTCACATTTGAATATGCAAAAGAAACCTAGAAAGACATGCAGGAAAGTAATAATTACATAGTAGCAGGAAAGCTATTGATAAACTGGGCAGATGGGGAGGAGGAGTAACAGGAAGGATTTTCAATATATTTTTAAATTTTGTACAATCTGATGTATAACATAGTCTGAAGATTAAACTGTAAAATATATATAGCTAGTCAAAATCATTGTATTTTTCCCTTTTATTTACTCTCACCACTACTCTAGTCTATGCCAAAACCACTTTAGAGGTGTCTACCCAAAATGGAGAAGAGTATAGTAATAATAGCTAAACCTCTACTTTTTTTAGCTGCCTCATCATATACGCCAGGGTCTAATAAACTCATATGTACACATTTCAGAATAGTACTGAGTTGCAGAAAAATATGAATTCTCTGACAAAGATAACTAAAAGTGGGGAAGAAAATGAATAACACACAAGAGTCCATAGGAAACCACACCAAAATGTCATACACAAGTCAGCATTTCTTTTTTTTTTTTTCTTTTTTTGAGACAGGGTCTCACTCTCACCTGTCCCAGGGACTGAAGTACAGTGGTATGACCCTGGCTCACTGCAGCCTTGACCTCCCAGGCTCAGCTTCTGCTCAGTTTCCCAAATAGCTGGAGCTACAGGCACGTGCCACCATGTGTAACCAAGTCTTTTTCTTTTTCTTTTTTATATTTACTTTTGCAGAGACCAAGGTCTCCCTATGTTGCCCAGGCTGGTCTCAGACTCCTGTGCTCCAGTGAGCCTCCTACCTTGGCCTCTCAAAGAGCTGGGATTACAGGTGTCGGGCAGCACACCTCACCTAAAAGTCAACATTTCTTTATATTCAAGCAACAAAGGTCCTCAGAGTTAAATAAAATTAATATTCACTAGAAACATCATCTGTCTAGAGATGTACAAAAGAGAAAAAAAGAATCTAAAACAACAGATTTTAGGTCTAACAACAACAACAACAAAATGTGGTTCATTTTTCAAAAAAATTCCTAACATAAGAAACTAAATCCATTTAAAAAAAATACTTTTTTTTTTTTAGACAGTCTCCTTCTTTCACGCAGTTTAATGGGCAATGGTGCAATCTTGGCTCACTGAAACCTCCACCCTCCACCCTGAGTTCAAGCGACTCTCCTGCCTCAGCCTCCCAAGTAGCTGGGACTACAGGCACGCACCACCACGCCCGGCTAATTTTTCTATTTTTAGTAGAAACCAGGTTTCACTATGTTGGCCAGGCTGGACTCAAATTCCTGACCTCAGGTGATCCGCTTCCCTCAGCCTTCCAAAGTGCTGGGATTACAGGTGTGAGCTACCTCGCTCAGCCAAAAAAATAAGAATTTTAATTAGAAGTATGTATTTAATAGATCATTCTGCATAAAATAGCCAATGCTTAAGTTTGTCCATAAGTAGAAAAATTGTGGGTCAATACAATAAGGATTCATAAATTATAGCCACTACTGTTAAAAATGAGTAGAAAACGCTGTTTAATTTGACGAAATAAAATAAACTACCAGGTATTTGAAAATACTCCACTGTCCCAGTTTTCAATAAAAATTTTTTTCAAGAAATCTCTGCACTTACCCCCATTATCTGTTCGTTTTAAAGCTCCATCCTTGTGGGGACAAAGTTCACATCTCTATAAAAAAAAAAAAAGAAAGAAAGAAACAGGTAATGAAGAAATAATTTCAGATGATCAAAAATGTAGTATCTTCTCTACAACTTCATAACTCCTGAAAATGCGAGAGCAGCATTTGTACTAGCTGCCCCCAAGAATATTTCAGAACATTCTTCACAAATAGTTGTTCTCCACGACATGTGATCTTCTTCAGAGGACAAGTCATTTTTTCAAAGTATATTTTAGGCCAGGCGCGGTGGCTCAGGCCTGTAATCCCAGCACTTTGGGAGGCCAAGGCGGGCGGATCACGTGGTCAGGATATCGAGACCATCCTGGCTAACACGGTGAAACCCCGTCTCCACTAAAAATACAAAAAATTAGCCAGGCATGGTGGCAGGTGCCTGTAGTCCCAGCTACTCAGGAGGCTGACGGGGGAGAATGGTGTGAACCCGGGAGGCGGAGGTTGCAGTGAGCCGAGATCGCACCACTGCACTCTAGCCTGGGCAACAGAGTGAGACTCAGTCTCAAAATAAATAAATAAATAAATAATAAGTAAATAAAGTACATTTTAACTTTTAAACTCCTGCCAGGGGCCAGGCACGGTGGCTCATGCCTGTAATCCCAGAAATATGGGAGGCCGAGGCCGGCGGATCACGAGGTCAGGAGATCCAGACCATCCTGGCTAACACGGTGAAACTCCGTCTCTACTAAAATAATACAAAAAATTAGCCCGTCAACCCGGGAGGCGGAGCTTGTAGTGAGCCGAGACTGGGCAACAGAGTGACACTCCATCTCAAAAATAAATAAATAAATAAATAAATAAATAAATAAATAAAATAAAGTACATTTTAACTTTTAAACTCCTGCCAGGGGCCAGGCACAGTGGCTCACGCCTGTAATCCCAGCACTTTGGGAGGCTGAGGCGGGTGGATTACCTGAGGTTGGGAGTTCGAGACCAGCCTGAACAACATGGAGAAACCCCGTCTGTATTACAAATAAAAAATTAGCCAGGCGTGGCGGCTCATGCCTGTAATCCCAGCTACTGGGGAGGCTGAGGCAGGAGAACTGCTTGAACCCGGGAGGCAGAGGTTGCGGTGAACCAAGATCGTGTCACTGCACTCCAGTCTGGGCAACAAGAGTGAAACTCCATCTAAAAGAAACAAAACAAAACAAAACAGTCCTGCCACAATTTTTTAAATCTTACATTAATGAAAACACAAGGATGCTGGGATTATTTACCCGGGGAGAGGGAGAGAAAAACAAAAAGGTACCCTCAACACAAGAAAGGAGCAAGG
>NW_012101415.1:60918-62496 GCF_000951045.1 Mandrillus leucophaeus
GCAGCTCACTGCAAGCTCCGCCTCCCGGGTTCATGCCATTCTCCTGCCTCAGCCCCCAGAGTAGCTGGGACTATAGGTGCCCGCCACCACGCCCGGCTAAGTTTCTTGTATTTTTAGTAGAGACGGGGTTTCACCGTGTTAGCCAGGATGGTCTCGTTCTCCTGACCTTGTTACCCACCCGCCTCAGCCTCCCAGAGTGCTGGGATTACAGGCGTGAGCCACTGCGCCTGGTCCTTTACTTCCTGTCTTATGGCCAGCTAGGACGACTGCAGTCAAGTAGGTCTGGTTTCTCTTAAAGAGCCAAACTCACGAATTAAGAATTTTAATTTAAGCGGCAAGAAATGATCTCATGCATGCTGATTTCCCTTCTGAAAGGAATTAGGCTAATCAGCTATTATTGTTCAAACACAATGGTACTCAAAATTTATTGTGGATCCCTCTCCCTCCCATCCTCAGAATGGAAAAGCAAAAATAAATGTCGAGCCAGTACTACCCCTTCTTATGAAACACAGTAAGTTTCAATGGCATTGTCTTACTATGAAGAACACGTTCCTAAAGTCGCACTTGAGTATTATTTATATCCCAGTTTGTTTCAAAAAGAGGTTCTGCAGCATACGACATAGTAATATAGGCTGGGCACAGCGGATCACACCTGTAATCCCAACACTTTGGGAGGCTGAGGTAGGCAGATCACTTGAGCCCAGGGGTTCGAGACCAGCCTGGGCAACATGGCAAAAATCCCACCTCTACAAAAAAAAAAGAAAATTGGTTGGATGTGGTGGTGGCGCACCTATAGTCCCAGCTGCTCAGCAGGCTGAGGCGGGCAGATCAATTGAGCCCAGAAGGTCAAGGCTGCAGTGAGTCATGATTGCAGCACTGCACTCCAGCCTGGGTGACAGAATGGACCCTATCTCGAAAAAACAAACAAACAAAAATGTATATATATACACACCACACACACACATTATATATACACACACACATACACACACAGATACTATGTATATACACACTATATTTACACACCCTATATATAAATATATATACACATATACATATATAAAATACAACAAAAAATGAGAGTAGAAGATTAAGTTGAAATAGTTTTAAAAGGACAGAAAGCATAAGCCATAAAAGCCTACTGAGGCCGGGTGCAGTGCTTCACACATATAATCGCAGCACTTTGGGAGGCCAAAATGGAAGGACCACTTGAGGTCAGGAGTTCAAGACCAGCCTAAGCAACAAAGTGAGACCTCATCTCTACAAAAAATAATTTTTTTAAAAAATAGAGCCTATTGGCCAGGCGCGGTGGCTCACGCCTGTAATCCCAGTACTTTGGGAGGTCCAGGGGGTCGGATCACGAAGTCAACAGATCGAGACCATCTTGGCCAACATGGTGAAACCCCATCTCTACTAAAAATACAAAAAATCAGCTGGTCGTGGTGGCGCATGCCTGTAGTCCCAGCTTCTTGGGAGGCTGAGGCAGGAGAATCGCTTGAAACTGGAGGGCAGAGGTTGCAGTGAGCCGAGATTGCACCACTGCACTCCAGCCTGGGCAACAAGAGTGAAACTCCGTCT
>NW_012101415.1:62563-64124 GCF_000951045.1 Mandrillus leucophaeus
ATAAAATTTGGATATTTGTGCCTCCAAATCTTGTGTAAAAATATAATTCCAACGTTGAAGGTGGAGCCTAGTAAAAGGTGTTTGGGTAATGGGGGCAGATTCCTCATGAATGTCTTGGTGTTTTCCTTGTGGTAATGAGTGAGTTTCTTGCTGGTGTTAGTTCATGTGAGATCTGATTGGTAAAAAGAGCCTGCCATCTTGCTCCCTTCTCTCACCGTGTGACACTCCTGGTCCCCATTCCCACTCCCCCATGAGTAAAAGTTTCCTCAGCCCAACGGTGTTGGTGGTATGCTTGTACAGCCGACAGAACTGTGAACCAAATACATCTCTTTTCTTTATATTAATAATCTACCCAGTTTCAGGTATTCCTTTATAGCAACACAAAACAGACGAATACCGCTATATTTCTTGCCTTTCAGTATTTCACTCTCCTGATTTTCCTATTACCTCTTTGGCAGCACTTTTCCCATCACACTA
The DNA here is from genome assembly GCF_000951045.1 of Mandrillus leucophaeus. NCBI lineage: Eukaryota > Metazoa > Chordata > Mammalia > Primates > Cercopithecidae > Mandrillus > Mandrillus leucophaeus. Next base: position 63,041 of record NW_012101415.1, read on the forward strand.
TCAAACCTTTAAATGGTGAAGTTCCTCAGGGCTCTGGCCTAAGATGTCATCTTATTTCACGTGAAGCACTAGGCAATCTTATTCGTTGTCCAAATTTCCATTACCAACTAAATTATAAAAATAGAACAGTGAATCCCAAATTTTATCTATTTGTATCTGTCCTCAGGTTCAGGTATAAAACTCTATATGCTACATAAACACTTTATTTTATTTTGAGACGGATTCTCGCTCTGTTGCCCAGGCTGGAGTGCAGTGGCTCGATCTTGGCTCACTGCAACCTCCACCTCCAGGGTTCAAGCAATTCTCCTGCCTCAGCCTCCCAAGGAGCTGGGATTACAGGTGTGTGCCACCACTTCCATCTAACTTTTTCTATTTTTAGTAGAGATGGGGTTTAGTCATGTTGCCCAGCTTGGTTTCAAACTCCTGGCCTCAAGTGATCCACCCACCTCAGCCTCCTAAAGTGCTAGGATTACAGGCGTGAGCCACCGCACTCAGCCTACATAGACACTTGAAACGCTCCACAGTTTATGACAAAACCTGCTCTTTCCATATATTGGTAATGATATTTTCAATGACACATTGCTCATGCAAGACACCTAGTATACATTATCTTTGACCACTTCATACCTTACCCCCAACCTCACTTTTAATCCATAACTGTATTGTGCCCTTCCTCTTCCTAAATACTCGTGAGATCTGCCTATCTCTCTCCATCTCCACTGTTACCCTACTTAAAGCCAGCATCACCTTTCATCAGGACCACTTCAGTCACCTCCTAAATGCAGTAGTCCCCCAGTTATCCATGGGAGAAACAGTCTAAGAATCCCAGTGGATTTCTGAAACGACAAATGGTACTGAGCACTTGATTCTGATTTTTGTTATACATACATACCTATAAAAAAGTTTAATTTATGAACTAGGCACAGTAACAGATTAACAACAAAAATAAAATAGAACAGGCCGGGTATAGTGGCTCACACCTATAATCCCAGGACTTTGGGAGGCCAAGGTGGGCAGATCACCTTAGGTCAGGAGTTCGAGACCAGCCTGGCCAATGCGGTGAAACCCCATCTCTACTAAAAAT
>NW_012101415.1:64174-66377 GCF_000951045.1 Mandrillus leucophaeus
GCGGTGAAACCCCATCTCTACTAAAAATACAAAAATATTAGCTGAATGTGGTGGCTCACGCCTGCAGTCCCAGCTAAGCAGGAGGCTGATGCACAAAAGTTAATTGAACCCGGGAGGTTACAGTGAGCTAAGATCATGCCACTGCACTCCAGCCTGGGCAACAGAGAGAGACTTCACCTCAACAAAATTTTAAAAATTAAAAAAAAAATTATAACAATTTACTATGAAAAAGTTACGTGAATGTGGTCTCTCTCAAAATACAGTCTGCATAACAACAACCACATACACAATGGTAGTCCCATGAGATTAAATGGAACTGAAAAATTCCTATTGCCTAGTGACGTAGCGATGTAATAGCCATAGTAACATGACAGAGCAATTTTTAAACTAAATGTAGTTTACATTAAGTGCACAATGTTTATAAAGTCTACGGTAGTTGTAGCAGTCCATTCTCTCACTGCTATAAAGAACCACCCAAGACTGGGCAATTTATAAAAATAAGAGGTTTAATTGACTCACAGTTCCACATGGCTGAGAAGGCCTCAGGAAACTTTCAATCACGGTGGGAGGGGAAGCAAGCACGTCTTACATGGCAGCAAGCAAGAGAAAGAGAATCTGTATGTAGGAAAAAAACTGCCATTTTCAAAACCATTAGATCTCAAGAGAATTCACTCACTGTCACGAGAACAGGATGGGGGAAACTGCCCCTATTATCCAGTCACCTCCCTCCTTCAACACATTGGGATTACAATTCCAGATGAGATTTGGGTGGGGATACACAGCCAAACCCTATCAGTAATGTACAATAATGTCTCAGGCTTTCACATTCACTCACCACTTACTAACTGACTCACCCAGAGCAACTTCTAGTCCTGCAAGCTTCATTCATGGTAAAGTCCTATACAAGTGCATTTTTTTTTTAATCTTTCATACCATTATTTTAGCTGTACCTTTTCTATGTTTAAAAACACAAATACTTACCCTTATGTTAAGTTGCTTGCAGGATTCAGTAATGAAATGTACAAGTTTGCAGCCTAGGAGCAATAGGCTATACCATGTAGCCTAGGTATGTAGTAGGCTATACAATATAGCTTTGTTTGAGAACATTCTAAGATGATTGTGCAATGACAAAATCACCTAATGAGGTATTTCTAAGAACATACCTCCCTCCTGCATTACACAACACATGATTCTACCTCACTGTACTCTACTCACCTATTTTCAGAGGGGTTGACCATGGGGAACTAAAACCAAGGAAAGAAAAACCACAGACAATAGAAAATGACTGTAGTCTCTTAATATTCACTCTTAACCAACTATCACCAATCTGCAGAATGAACTTTTCACCACAAAACGAACTTCAGAAATGCAAATCCAAATATACCACTGCCCACTTAAAAACACTTCAATAAGCCGGGCATGGTGGCTCAAGCCTGCAGTCCCAGCACTTGGGAGGCTAAGGCGGGCAGATCATGAGGTCAAGAGATCGAGACCATCGTGGCCAACATGGTGAAACCCATCTCTACTAAAAATACAAAAATCATCTGGGTGTGGTGGTGTGCACCTGTAGTCCCAGCTACTCGGGAGGCTGTGGCAGGAGGATGGCGTGAACCCAGGAGGCGGAGGTTGTGGTGAGCCAAGATCACACCACTGCACTCCAGCCTGGTGACAAAGTGAGACTCTGTCTCAAAAACAAAAAACAAAACAAAACAAAACAAAAAACACTTCAATAGTTTCCCTATATCATATAGCCCTTAATTTCCACAACCTTCCTTCCTTCCAACATTTCACTTTATGGGCAACACTGGCTTTCTCTTCTTCCAATTCTATAAATTCTCCAGAGCTCATTCCCACTTCAAAGGCTTTTAACGGGTTGTTTTCACTCTAAACGGAATATTATTATTCGCTGTACCCTCTTTTGCAGCTGGATAACTTCTATGTATCCCTCTGGTCCTTGCTTAAAGTCACTTCATCCAAGACAATGTCTCTGAATCTCCAGAGGAGGTCAGGTGCCATATGATGATTTCCCTACGCTTCCTTCTTGGGATATATTACAATTACAATTAACTATTTACGCAATTAAACTAACTTCTCTGCTAGATTATAAGCTCCATTTTATGGCTGTAGCCACCCCTAACATCAGGCACAGTCTCCAGGCACAATAACTCGAAAACTACATGATGAAGGGATAAAAGGAACAAAA
>NW_012101415.1:69217-71555 GCF_000951045.1 Mandrillus leucophaeus
AATTAGCGGGGCGCGGTGGCGGGCGCCTGTAGTCCCAGCTACTCGGGAGGCTGAGGCAGGAGAATGGCGTGAATCCGGGAGGCGGAGCTTGCAGTGAGCTGAGATCGCGCCACTGCACTCCAGTCTGGGCGACAGAGCGAGACTCCGTCTCAAAACAAAACAAAACAAAACAACAACAACAACAACAACAAAACAGGGCTTCAGGGACCTACAGGGCAGTACCAAAAGGTCTCACATGCATAACCAAAGGCCTAAAAAAGAAGAGAGAAAGAATATGAGGCAGGAAAGAAACTTTTGAAGAAATGATGGCTGAAAATTTCCTCAATTTGAAAAAAGACAAATTCACAGATTCAAGAATCTCAGCAAAACTCAAATAGTCAAATGCCTTGATAAAAAGCAAACACAGAGGGAAAAATCTTGAAGCACCAAAAGAAAATGTCACATTACACAGAGGGAACAGTGACTGAATAGCAGATTTCTCATCATAAAATATGGAAGTCAAAAGAAAATAAACTAAAATACTTAAATTGCTAAAAGATAAAGCACTGTCAACACAGAGTTCTATATCCAACTACAATGCCCTTCAAAAATAAAGGTGAAATAGATACTTTCAGATAAAAGAAAGCAAACACAATTTATCACCAAAAGATACATCCTACAAGAAAGGCTAAAGAAATTCTTCAGAATTAAGAGAAATGATGCTAGAAAATGCAAATCTTCAGAAGACAAAGACTACCACAAATGGTAACTATCTGGGTAAACTTAGATGACTTTTAGCTCTTAAGTTCTTAACATCACATGATTATTGAAAGCCAAAATTATATTGTTGTTTTCTGGGGCTTATAATATACATAGTTCCAACACACATGACAATAGCATAACTGACAACAAACAGAGGTGATATAAAACAACAACTTACACACTTTGTATACTTTACGATTTGTACAATATTAGCCATAAGTGGTAATACTATAAAAACAGACCGAAAAGAGTAAAGGAATATATTTAAATTGCTAAAGAAATGTTCCAAAGAATTAAGTTGAAACCCTTCCTGATATTATATTAAAAAATCAATTCAAACGTGAATCGCAGATCTAAACGTAAGAGCTAAAACTATAAAACTTTAGAAAAAAACATAGGAGGTAAGTCCTTAGGACTTGGTTGAACAACAGTTTTTAGACATAACACTAAAAGCAGAGGCAACAAAAGAAAAAATAACTAGAATTTACCAAACCTACAGACTTTTTTGTTACAAATAAAACCATCAGCAAAGTAAAAGCATGGAAAAAATATTTACAGGTCGCATGTCTGATAAGTAGTTTGTATCCAGAATACAGAGCTCTTCCACTCAAAAACAAAAAGCTATACAGCCCAGTTAAAAATTGAGCAAAGGATCTAAATAGACACTTCTTCAAAGAAAACATATAAATGACCAATAAGCCCATGAAAAGATGCTTAACGTCATTAATCATTAAGGATCAAAAATCAATACCAGGCCAGGTGCGGTGGCTCACGCTTGTAATCCCAGCACTTTGGGAGGCCTAGACAGGTGGATGGATCACCTGAGGTCAGGAGTTTGAGACCGGCCTGGCTATCATGGTGAAACTCCGTCTCTACTAAAAATACAAAATTTAGTCAGGCATCGTGGCAGGCACCTGTAATCCCAGCTACTCAGGAGGCTGAGCCATGAGAATCACTTGAACCCAGGAAGCGGAGGCTGCAGTGAGGTGAGATCATGCCACTGCACTCCAACCTGGGTGACAGAGAGAGACTCTGTCAAAAAAAAAAAGTCAACATTCATTTTTATATAATTTCAACAACACCATAATCCTATTCTTTTAGACAGCAATTAAGCAATAAGAATCGAGAAAAAATTCAATATAATTACTTCACTTCTAGAGAGCCAAATAATATAAGATATAGCATTTATAAATCACCTTTGTGTCCTTTATATCATTTGTATATTTTATCTTCAAGACATGAAAATATATGTACAAATATATTTTATATAACCATTTATAACCATAAAACTTTTATAAAATCTGGCAGGCTGCAGTGGTTCTCACTTGTAATCCCAGCACTTTGGGAGGCCGAGGCGGGTGGATCACCTGAGGTTAGGAGTTCAGGACCAGCCTAGGCAACATGGTGAAACCCCATGTCTACTAAAAATGCAAAAACATTAGCTGGAGGTAGTGGCCCGAGCCTGTAGTCCAGCTATTTGGGAGGCTGAGGTGGGAGGATCACTTCAGCCCAGGGGTCGAGGCTACAGTGAGCCGAGATCACACCACAGAACTCCAGCCTGGGTCACAGAGTAAGATCTCATCTCAAAAAAAAAAAA
>NW_012101415.1:73475-81549 GCF_000951045.1 Mandrillus leucophaeus
TGAATCGCAGATCTAAACGTAAGAGCTAAAACTATAAAACTTTAGAAAAAAACATAGGAGGTAAGTCCTTAGGACTTGGTTGAACAACAGTTTTTAGACATAACACTAAAAGCAGAGGCAACAAAAGAAAAAATAACTAGAATTTACCAAACCTACAGACTTTTTTGTTACAAATAAAACCATCAGCAAAGTAAAAGCATGGAAAAAATATTTACAGGTCGCATGTCTGATAAGTAGTTTGTATCCAGAATACAGAGCTCTTCCACTCAAAAACAAAAAGCTATACAGCCCAGTTAAAAATTGAGCAAAGGATCTAAATAGACACTTCTTCAAAGAAAACATATAAATGACCAATAAGCCCATGAAAAGATGCTTAACGTCATTAATCATTAAGGATCAAAAATCAATACCAGGCCAGGTGCGGTGGCTCACGCTTGTAATCCCAGCACTTTGGGAGGCCTAGACAGGTGGATGGATCACCTGAGGTCAGGAGTTTGAGACCGGCCTGGCTATCATGGTGAAACTCCGTCTCTACTAAAAATACAAAACTTAGCCAGGCATGGTGGCGGGCACCTGTAATCCCAGGTACTCAAGAGGCTGAGGCAGGAGAATCGCTTGAACCCGGGAGGCAGAGGTTGTAGTGAGCCAAGACGTCGCACCACTGCACTCCAGCCTGAACAACAGATTGAGACTCCGTCTAAAAAATAATATAATGAAAAAAAAAAATCAATACCACGATGAGATACTACCTCATGCCCTGTAGGATAGCTAAAATCAAAAGCCAAACAATAAAAAATATTGGCAAAGAGAAGGAGAAATTAAAACCTTCATATATTGTTGCTGGTAATTGAAAATGTTACAGCCTCTTTGTCAGTTTTTCCAAAGGTTAAACAGAGTTACAGCATGAAACAAAAATCCTACGCCCAAGAGAATTGAAAACAAATGTCTGGATTTGCAGACAAATGTTCATAATAATAACATTATTCATAATATTGCAAAAGTATATACAACCTAAATGTCTATCAATTAATGAATGAGTAAAGAAAATATAGTATAGCCATGCAATAGAATATTATTTGACAACAAAAAGGAATGAAGTTCTAATAAACGCTACAAAACAAATGCTTGTACATTATGCTAGGAGAAAGAAGCCACTCACAATACACCGTATATAATATGATTCCATTTATATGACATGTCTCAAATAGGGATAGAGACAGAATGAAGATTAGTGATTGCCAGGTGCTGGGGAAGTAGGGTAATGGAGAGTGACTGTTAATGGGAAAAAGGGCTTCTGTTTGGGGGAATCTAAGTGTTCTAAAATTGATTGTAGTGATATAGAGACTGTCTCAAAAAACAAAATTAGTGTATTAGCACAGATAGAAAAGTAAAACTCAATCACAAGTTGTTTGAAAAAAACACACTTTGAGTGAAGACACAAACAGGTCCAAAGTAAATGGATAGGCTGGGTGCGCAGTGGCTCATGCCTGTAATCCCAGCACTCTGGGAGGCCGAGGCAAACACTTGATCACTTGGAGCCAGGGGTTTGAGACCAGTCTGGCCAACATGGCAAAGCCCTGTCTCTACTAAAAATACAAAAATTAACCAGGCATGGTGGCGCACATCTATAGTCCCAGCTACTAGGGTGGCTGAAATAGGCGAACCGCTTGAACCTGGGAGGCAAAGGCTGCAGTGAGCTGAGATCACACCACTGCACTCCAGCCTGGGTGATAGGTTAAAACTCCATCTCAAAACAAACAAACAAATAAATAACAACAAAAAATGGCGAGTGGCTACATAGTGAAGAGAGGGAGGGGCGTTTCACAGTAAGTCAGACAATGAAGAAGTCCTAATAATTATCAATGTATGCACCTAAAAACAAGTCTTCAAAATACAGGAAGCGAAAATTCGCATAAGGCATAAACAGAATACTCAGTGCCCCAAACATAGTAAGATATTTTAGCATCTCTCTTTGTGATTGACAAAACCAGACCTAATAATAATAATAATAATCTAAGCAATGTTAAAACCACTATAAACATTCTTTGCAGGTAAACTTGGCACATTCCCCATGAAAGACCACATACGCCACAAAGCAGGACACAATACAATGAGAATAATGGAGATCCTACAGATTATGTTCCCTAACCACATTAGAAAAACAGATATAAAATGAATGACCTGCCAGCCGGGTGCAGTGGCTCATGCCTGTAATCCCAGCATTTTGGAAGGCCAAGGCAGGCGGATAACCTGAGGTCGCAAGTTCAACATCAGCCTGGCTAACATGGTGAAACCCCGTCTCTATTAAAAACACAAAAATTAGCTGGGCGTGGTAGCGGGTGACTGTAATCCAAGGTACTCAGGAGGCTGAGTTGAGTCAGGAGAATCGCTTGAACCTGGGATGTGGAGGTTGCAGTAAGGCAACATCACAAGTGCACTCTAGCCTGGGTGGCAGCGCAAAACTCTGTCTCAAAATAAAATAAAATAAAATAGGCAGGGTCCTACCTAAAGAACCTTTTAACCCAAAGTAAGTAGAAAAAAAAAAAAAAAAAAGAAATAGTAAAAATAAGAGCAGAAGAAATGAAACAGAAAAGTAACAGAAAATTTGAAGCCAAAGTTAGTCCTTCTGTCAGAGACCTCTGAACCAGAGTGCCTCTGTCTTGAACAAGGGCTGGGGAAAATAAGGTTGAGTCCTGCTGGGCTGCATTCCCAGTAAGCTATACATTCTAAGTCACAGAATGAGATAGGAGGCTGGCACAAGATACGAGACATAAAAACCTTGCTGATAAAACAGGTTGTAATAAAGAAGGAGGCCAAAACCCACCAGAGCCAAGATGGTGACAAAAATGATCTCTGGTCGTCCTCACTGTTCATTATACACTAATTATAATACATTAACATGCTAAGAGACACTCCTACAAGCTCCATGACAGTTTACAAATGCCATAGCAATGCCATAGCAATAGTATAAGTTACCCTATATAGTCTAAAAAAGGGAGGAACCACTAGTTCTGGGAATTGCCCACCCCTTTCCCAGAAAACTCATGAATAATCTGCCCCTTGTTTAGCATACAATCAAGAGATACTCGTAAAAATGGGAAACCAGTGGCCCATGGGCACTGCTCTGCCTATGGAGTAGCTATTCTTTTATTCGTTTACTTTCTTAATAAACTTGCTTTCACTTTTTGAATCCGCCTCAAATTCTTTCTTGCACAAGATCCAAGAACCCCCTCTCTTGGGGTCTGGATTGGGACCCCCTTTCTGTTAACACTTTGGAAAAACCTACATAGTTGACAATCTGCAAGCTAAATTATTTTTTTAATAGGAAGAATACAAATTACCAATATCAAGAATAAGAGGGGAATGACCTCTACGATCCCAAAGATATTAAAAGGGCCAAAGATTATTATTAATGACTCTACTATTAGCAATTTAAATCCAACAATATATAAGAAGAATTGGCCAGTTGCAGTGGCCCACACGGATTACGAAAGTAATCCCAGCAGTTTTGGAGGCCAAGGTGGGAGGATCCCTTGAGGTCAGGAGACCTGCCTGACCAACATGGTGAAACCCGGTCTCCACAAAAATTAGCCGGGCATGGTGGCATGTGCCTGTAATCCCAGCTACTCAGGAGGCTGAGGCAGGAGAATCACTTGAACCCAGGAGGCAGAGGTTACAGTGAGCAGAGATTGTGCCACTGTACCCATTTCCAAAAAAAAAAAAATACTACAACATGACACCAAATGGCATTTAGTATAACATTTGAAAATAAAACAATGAAATTTACATTAATATCTTTAAACATATAGCATTATGTCAATACATACAGAAAAAGCTTTTGAGAATATTCAATATCCATTCATGACATAAACCCTCAGGAAGCAAGGGCTAGACCTTACTCAACTGTGTATTCTCCATGGCATGGCATGACTATTCCTCTTGGGGTCTGTGACTATAACTATCTTTTCAATGGCAGTCATGCTGGCTTCTGTTGGCCTTGCCATATCTAAATAGTAATAAAACCTATATTTGAAAACAATCTGACAAAGTTCATCAATAAAACTCCTACAGCTGACTTATAATTAATGGTGTAACACTGAATGCTCCCCTCCAAGAATGAAAACAAGATTAAGCCCATTCTGTAAGGGAAGAGAAGAAAAGGAATTACAACTGGGGAAAAAAGAGAGAAAACTGTGTTTTATGACAATCATCTATTAGAAAAATCTAAGAAATCTACCTAAAAACTAGTAGAACTAATAGGACTTAAGTAAGGTTGTAAGAAACAGGTCAATATACAAAAATTCTATTTCTAACAAAAAACTAGAAATTTTTATAATACTTTATAATTGCTGAAAATGTATTTAATATTTTAAAATACAAATAGCATCAAAAAAAGACAAAATACTTAAAAATAATTTTAGGCCAGGCATGGTGGCTCATGCCTGTAATCCTAGCACTTTGGGAGGCCGAAGCAGGCAGATCATTTGAGGTCAGGAGTTGACCAGCCTGGCCAACATGGTGAAACTCCATCTCTACTAAAATTATAAAAATTAGCTGGGCTTAGTGGTACATGCCTGTAATCCCAGCTGCTTGGGAGGCTGAGGCAGGAGAATTGTTTGAACCCAGGAGATGGCGTGAGCCAAGATTGTACCAATGCACTCCAGCTAGGCGACAGAGTGAGATTCCGTCTCAAAAAAAAGGAAAAAAAGGAAGTAATTTAAAAAACAGAAGACATGCAAGACCAAAGGCTAAAAACAACAAACGACTGCTCAAAGCAAAAAAAGACCTAAATAAATGGAGAGATATACTATACTAATGATTAAGACTCAATGGTTGTTAAGATGTCAGTTCTCCTCAAACTGATCAGCAGATTCCAGACAATTACAATCATGATCCCATCAGCCTTTTTTGGAGAAGAGAGAAAAGCGATTACTAAAATTTATATGGAAATGCGAAGGATGTAGAATATGTAGAACTTCGAAAAAGAATAAAAAGGTTTTAGGACTTGCAATTCTGACTCAAGACAATATAAAGTTACAAAATAATCAGAATATTCTAACAGAGCTAGACAAACAGATTTTTGGAGCAGAAGGAAGATTTCTGAAAGAGATCCCACTTATGCAGCCACAGGATGTTCCCAAAGCAACCCAGTGAGAAAAGGAGACTCTTTTCAACAAATGGTGAAAAACAACTGGACAGCCATATGCAGAAAACTCAGACCTGCAAAAATAACTGCAGATGCATCACAGACCTAATATAAATTAGCAAAAGCAAAACCTTTAGAGGAAATCAAGGAAATTCCCTTCATGACTTCGAGGTTAGGCAAAAGTGTCTTAGCTCACAGTAAGCAATAACTACAAAAGAAAACACTGATAAATTAAACTTCTCAGATATGAATATTTCTGCTCATCAAAAGGTACAGTTAAAATAAATAGGTAAACCATATAGATTTGGGGAAAATATTTACAAAACATTTATCTAACAAAGGATGAGTATTTAGGACATATAAACACCTTCTGCAACTCAACTAGATGAAAAAAAAGAAAACGAAGAACAGTAAAGGCTAAATGAACAAACTCATCACCAAAGAGAACACACCAATGGTCAACACACGAGCTAAAACGTGCTCAATATCACCAGTTCTCATGAAAATGTAAATTGAAACCACAACGATACTACTTCCGGTCAAGACGGAGTGAATAAGGGGACCAGATTTAGCCTCCTTGCGTGAAATAATAAAAATCTAATAAAATGAATGAAACAACAACACTGAAGATATTGGACAAGTAACAAAAGACAGTGATCCCTGGAAGACAAAAACAAACGGGCTGCACGCGTGCCCAGCTTACTGCCTTGAGAGAGTTTCCAGGTCGTGGAACAGGGAGGAGGAACCCAGGCAGAGCATGTGGTCTCCCCAAGTTGAGGAAATGGAGCTGGAAGTCCAAGGAGGCCAAGGTGCCTAGAGCTCACAAGGGAGACCAGCACTGAGTAGACAGCTGGAGAGAGAGAGAGAAATGAAGAGATCTACAAAGGCTCACCCTAGAACTTTTGGTTGAATGACAACTCAGCACTTGCAATGTAAAGGAGCTATCCAAGGGCAAGGTGAGAAATCACCAAAAGAATTAGAGGTAATAGCATCCAGAACTGACATAGGATGTGAGTAGTACCTGTACCCAAAATCCAAAAGGAAATGATGTGATATAATTTATATCACATTGGAGATATGACATCGCAGTACTAGGAAAGAAAAGGCTTCAGAAGGAGGAAAAACTTAACCCTAAACACAGCCCTGGTCCAATCAAAGAAAACAAAAGATCCAACAGAAAGAAACTGTTTTCAAGCAACTGAATAATACCACAGAACAAAGGCCACAAATATTTTTAAAAGGCAAACAAAACTAGAGAAACGAGAAAACAAGGTAAAATTCCCACTGGTTAAAAAGTCAATCAAAATTTATAAGACGTACATAGAAGCAGGAAATTACACCCCACAATGAAACAAAAAACAAACCAATTTTGAAATGAAACAGAAAATAGAATTAGTATACAAGTCCTTTAAAACAATTATGATGATATTTCATGTGATCAGAAGGCTAGAAGAAACAAACATATTAAGCAAACATATGAAATATTTTTAAAATTTGAACTTCTAAAGATGAAAAATTACAAAGTCTAAGATGAAAAATACACTTTGAAATTTACAACACATGAAATCAAACTTACTAACCTAAATGAAACACAGAAAAAAAAAACACTAAAAAATGTAATACGTGATCATTGAAATAACTTCAAGAGGCCAAACATACTTGCAACCAGAGCCACAAAACAGGAGATAATATAGAAAAAAAACTTTAGAAATCATGGCCAAAAACTTTCACGTTTGATGGAAATTATAAGCATATATAACACGGCACTCTATTAATCAACTATCAGTCACTAGAAACATGAAGAAGAGTGGCTGAGTGCAGTGGCTCACGCCTGTAATCCCAGCACTTTGGGAGGCCGAGGTGGGAAAATCTCTTCAGGCCAGGAGTTTGAGACCAGTGTGGGCAACACTGCAGAACACCGTCTCTTAAAACAAATAAACAAACAAACAAAAAAACACACACACACGAAAAATGGCCTGGCCCTGTGGCTCACACCTGTAATCCCAGCATTTTGGGAGGCCAAGGCCAGCAGATTACCTGAGGTCAGGAGTTCGAGACTAGCCTGACCAACATGGACAAACCCTGTCTCTACTAAAAATACAAAATTAGATGGGCATGGTGGTGAATGCCTGTAATCCCAGCTACTTGGGAAACTGAGGCAGGAGAGTTGCTTGAACCAGGGAGAAGGAGATTGCGATGAGCCGAGATTGTGCCACTGCACTCCAGCCTGGGCAACAAGAGGGAAACTCCGTCTCAAAAAAAAAAAAACAAAAAACCACACACCTGTGGTCCTTCCAGCTAAGGCAGGAGGAGGTTGACGCCATAGTGAGCCATGATTGTGACACTGCACTGCAGCCCAGGTGACAGAGTAAAAGCCCATCTCTAAAAAATAAGGTAAACCATGACCAAAACGACTAAAATCAGAAATTAAAATTCTAATGCAGCCAAAGAAAAAGATCTTATTACACACTACAAAATCAAAAGAAAGTTGAAATCGTTATAATACTACCATGTAAAGTAGACAAAAATAAAAATTTTATCAGGAAAAAAAGAGCATCATTTTATATACATTAAGGGTTTATTTGGTCAAGAACACACGCAAATCCTAAACATTTATTTAGCTATTAATAACAGGGCTTCAAAATAAATAAAGCAAAAATGGAAGAACTGTAAGAAGAAATGAAAGAATCTACAATTACATTTTAAAATTTCAGCAAACCTCTCTATGTGATAGAACCAGGTCAGGCGTGGCGATTCACACCTGTTATCACTGAACTTTAGGAGTCCGAGACAGGATTGCTTGAACACAGGAGTTCAAGACCCACCTGAGCAACACAGGGAGACCCTGTCTCTACAAAAAGATTTTAAAAAACTAAGTGGGTGGGCCGGGCGTGTTGGCTCACACCTGTAATCCCAGCACTTTGGGAG
>NW_012101415.1:85899-86602 GCF_000951045.1 Mandrillus leucophaeus
CTCTACGAGAAATACAAAAAAATTAGCTGGGCGTGGCGGCGGGCGCCTGTAGTCCCAGCTACCCCAGAGGCTGAGGCAGGAGAATGGCGTGAACCGAGGAGGCGGAGCTTGCACTGAGCCGAGATCGCGCCACTGAACTCCAGGCTGGGTAACAGAGCGAGACTCCGTCTCAAAAAAAAAAAAAAAAAAAAGGGAACTAAAAGGGAGTTTACCTCAAATGTCAACATAAACAAGGTAGAGAACCTGAACTTCATCCCCAACCTGGCTTAACAAGGTGGCACCAACACTCTGCTCCTGTTAGATCAGTGTAAGAGAACACTAGTTAAAACAGTTGTTTAAGCCGCATAGTCTCATGACAACACAAAAATGCGCAGGTTTCAATCCAAAGTTATTTGTGATACCAAAAAGATATCAAGAATTGGAAAGATTTCAAACTGAATGGAAAAAGGCAATAAACAAATGCAAACATTGATATATCTTATTTCTAATATTTCACAGATACATCAGAATGAACTGAAAAAAACCTTTTTTCGTTTGTTCGTGGTTGTTTTTTGTTTTTTGAGATGGAGTCTCGCTCTGCTGCCCAAGTTGGAGTGCACTGGCATTATCTCAGCTCATCTCCCAAGTTCAAGCCATTCCCCTGCCTCAGCCTCCTGAGTAGCAGGGATTACAGGTTCCGCCATCATGTCTGGCTAATTTTTGT
>NW_012101415.1:86652-87817 GCF_000951045.1 Mandrillus leucophaeus
GAGGCAGGAGAATGGTGTGAACCCAGGAGGCGGAGCTTGCAGTGAGCCGAGATCGCGCCACTGCACTCCAGGCTGGGTGACAGAGCGAGACTCCCTCTGCAAGAAAAAAAAAAAAAAGGGGGGGGGGAACTAAAAGGGAGTTTACCTCAAATGTCAACATAGACAAGGTAGAGAACCTGAACTTCATCCCCAACCTGGCTTAACAAAGTGGCACCAACACGCTGCTCCTGTTAGATCAGTGTAAGAGAACACTAGTTAAAACAGTTGTTATAAGCCGCATAGTCTCATGACAAGACAAAAATGCGCAGGTTTCAGTCAAAACTTATTTGTGATACCAAAAAGATACCAAGAATTGGGAAGATTTCAAACTGAATGGAAAAAGGCAATAAACAAATGCAAACATTGATATATCTTATTTCCAATATCTCACAGATACATCAGAATTAACTTAAAAAACACTTTTTTCGTTTGTTCATGGTTGTTTTTTGTTTTTTGAGATGGAGTCTCACTCTGCTGCCCAAGCTGGAGTGCACTGGCATTATCTCAGCTCATCTCCCAAGTTCAAGCCATTCTCCTGCCTCGGTCTCCTGAGTAGCAGGGATTACAGGTGCCGCCATCATGTCTGGCTAATTTTTGTGTTTTTAGTAGAGACGGGGTTTTGCCATGTTGGCCAGGCTGGCTTCAAACCCTGACCCCAGGTGACTAACCCATCTTGGCCTCCCCAAAAAAATGTTTCGGCCAGACACGGTGGCTCATGCCTGTAATCCCATCACTTTGGGAGGCCGAGGTGGGTGAATAACTCCAGGTCAGGAGTTTGAGAACAGCCTGACCAACATGGACAGATTCCGTCTCTACTAAAATTAGCCAGTGTGGTGGCACATGCCTGTAATCCCAGCTACTTAGGAGGCTGAGGCAGGAGAATCGCTTGAACCTGGGAGGCGGAGGTTGCAGTGAGCCGAGATCGCGCCATTGCACTTCAGCCTGGGCAACAAGAGCAAAACTTTGTCTCAAAGAAGAAGAAAAACAATTTCAGTGGAACAAATATCCAAACAATATCAACGAACTAAAATAAACAGATATAAAACACAATAAAGAAAAATGGTTTTGGCATAGTGAATTGGGGTAGAAAAAAAAATACAACAAGAAAAATGGAATTCCAAAAATG
>NW_012101415.1:88022-88540 GCF_000951045.1 Mandrillus leucophaeus
GTAAATGACCCAAATACCTAAATACAGCAAATAAAAGACAAAAACTGGCCAGGTGCAGTGGCTCATGACCATAATCCCAGCACTTTGGGAGGCCGAGGAGAGCAGATCATTTGAGGTTTGGTGTTCGAGACCAACCTGGCCAACATGGTGCAAGTCTGTCTCTATTAAAAATACAAAAAAAAAAATTTAGCCAGGGGTGGTGGTAGGCACCTGTAATAGCTACTCCGGAGGCTGAGGCAGGAGAATCATTTGAACCCACTAGGTGGAGGTTGTAGTGAGCCAAGATGATACCACTGCACTCCACCCTGAGTGACAGAGCAATGCTCCGTCTCAAAAAAGAAAAGACAAAGATTGACAAACTGGATTCTAAAAACTAACCTAAAGCCAAGCATGGTGGCTCATGCCTGTAATGCCAGAGCTTTGGGAGGCCATGACAGGAGGGTCTCTTGAGCCCAGGAGTTCGAGACCAGGCTGGGCAACATAACAAGACCTCGTCCCTACAAATAATAAAAAATTAG
>NW_012101415.1:88837-89294 GCF_000951045.1 Mandrillus leucophaeus
AGCACTTTGGGAGGCTGAGGAAGGCAGATCACTTGGTCAAGTGTTCAAGACCAGCTTGGTCAACATAGTGAAACCCCATCTCTACTAAAAATATATATATATAAAAAACCAGGCATGGTGGCGGGCGCCTGTAATCCCAGCTACTCAGGAGGCTGAGGCAGGAGAATCACTTCAACCCGGAAGGCAGAGGTTGCAGTGAACCAAGATGATGCCATTGCACTCCAGCCCAGGTGAAAGTACAAGATTCCATCTCAAAAAAAAGAAAAAGAAATAAAACATAACCTAACGCTATTTTGTGTATAAGAAATTTACCTCGAATATAACAATCTAAGCAGGTTGAAAGCAAAGAAAAAATTAAAAACGTATATGATGCAAACATTAATTAAAGAAATGCTGGATGACAATATCAGAAACAGTCTACTTCAGAGCAAAGAAAAAGTACTAGAGACTAAGAAGG
>NW_012101415.1:89344-90224 GCF_000951045.1 Mandrillus leucophaeus
CAACCTCTGCTTCCTGGGTTCAAGCAATTCTCCCGCCTCAGCCTCCCAAGTAGCTGAGACTACAGGCATGTGCCACCATGCCCGGCTAATTTTTGTATTTTTTTAAGTAGAGATGGGGAGACTCCGTATCAAAAAAAGAAAAAGAAAATAGCCAAAAGTGATGAACAGCGGATATATAAAGGTACTAGTTTGCTTGTCTCAGCAGCACATAGACCAAAATTGAATCAATACAGAGAAGATTAGCATGCTCCCTGCACAGTGATGACATGCAAATTCTTAAAGTGTTCCATATTTTTTTTTAAAGATACCAAATAAGCATCTGAAAAGATGGTCAATATCATTAGCCGCTAAGTAAATACATATTAAAAACACAATGAGGCATGTGTAGTGACCCGTAATCCCACCACTTCAGGAGACCAGTCTGGAGCATGGCTTGAGCTCAGAAGTTCAAAACCGGCCTGAGAAACATAGCAAGACCCCATCTCCTCAGAAACGTATTTTAAAAACACTGGCTGGGTGTAGTGGCACACACCCATAGTCCCAGCTACTCAGAGGGTTAAGGTGGTAAGGAGCCATGATCACAACACTGCGCTTCAAAGCCTAGGTAACAGAGCAAGACCCTATCTCAAAACTAATCACAATAATAATAATACACACAGTGAGATCACTACCCACCTATCAAAATTACTAAATGAAGACCTATGTTCACATGAAAACCTGTGTAATGCTTATAAGTTTTATTCACAATAACCTACAAGTGGAAATAACTGAGATTATCTTTCAGCAAGTAAGTAATTAAACAAAATGCAGTATAACTGTAACAAACATTAAGCAACAACCTGGAGGAATCTCCGAGGAATTAAACCTAGTGTAAAAAACT
>NW_012101415.1:94744-95105 GCF_000951045.1 Mandrillus leucophaeus
AAAAAAATCTTAAATGTGTAAAGCTTACAAAGTTTTTCACACACATTATCTCACTTCATACTTTAAAAACTATCCCATAGGATCATAATGGTTTGCTTGCAATTTCTCTCACCAGAATGAATTCCCAGGGGGTAGAGACTAAGTGTGATTCACCTTTGACTCCCCAGAGTCTAGTGCAGTGTCTGGCACCCAGAAGACACCCATTAAGTGCTTGATAAATAAATGAATAAAGGAGTAACAGACACTTGTTCGATTACGAAAATATCCATCAGGGTTAACACTGAAATAATCTTCCACAAAGTTTCCACAGGGGAAAGGGGAAAAATACATTATATTACACAAACACATCTGGGGAGTGAAA
>NW_012101415.1:97285-97825 GCF_000951045.1 Mandrillus leucophaeus
GTTTTCTCCTTGGTGTAATATTTCACAACAAGACAGAGAATATGTATGTGTGTATGTGAATCATTCATGCTAGTTACCACATAAATAACAACAAGCAGCAAATATGAAGATAAAAGTAAAGCTGAAGTATGAATACTGCTGTCCAGATGCGTGAGGCTTACTCATCCGCCAAGCGATGTCCTCGGCCCAATACAGTGAGTTTTAATAGACAGACAGGGACAGGTGACAGTCATCTATCTAGTCCTATATGCCATTTTGGCATTGAAGGTTTCCACAGGGCTGGAGTCACTTAGCTCTAGGTGCACAATTCTAATGTATGAGTATACTTTTCTATTCTAAAGCCACAGTGGGCAAAATGGCTCAGTGTAATTTTAGAATTCGTCTACTACATAGCAAGCACTGGAATAGGTAAACGTTTTACATACATCCTTTCTAATCTTTGCATCATTCCACAAAGTAAGGGTTATTTTACCCACTTAAAAGTCACTGGATGCCGGGCGCGGTGGCTCAGGCCTGTAATCCCAGCACTTTGGGAGGCTG
>NW_012101416.1:0-268 GCF_000951045.1 Mandrillus leucophaeus
TTTATTTTGAGCCTATGTATGTCTCTGCATCTGAGATGGGTCTCCTGAATACAGCAGACTGATGGGTCTTGAATCTTTATCCAGTTTGCCAGTCTGTGTCTTTTAATTGGAGCATTTAGTCCATTTACATTTTAGGTTAATATTGTTATGTGTGAGGGTGATCCTGCCGTTATGATATTAACTGGTTATTTTGCTCGATAATTGATGCAGTTTCTTCCTAACCTCGATGGTCTTTACATTTTGGCATGTTTTTGCAATGGCTGGTACC
>NW_012101416.1:2053-2512 GCF_000951045.1 Mandrillus leucophaeus
GTCCACTCCAGACCCTGTTTGCCTGGATATCAGCAGCAGAGGCTGCAGAAGATAGAATATTGCTGAACCGCGAGTGTACCTGTCTGATTCTTGCTTTGGAAGCTTCCTCTCAGGGTGTACTCCACCATGTGATGTTTGGGTTGTCGGTCTGCCCCTAGTGGGGGATGTCTCCCAGTTAGGCTACTCAGGGGTCAGGGACCCACTTGAGCAGGCTGTCTGTCCATTCTCAGATCTCAACCTCAGTGTTAGAGGATCCACTGCTCTCTTCAAAGCTGTGAGATAGACTAATTTGCATCTGCAGAGGTTTCTGCTGCCTTTTTGTTGTTGTTGTTGTTTAGTTGTGCCCTGTCCCCAGTGGTGGAGTCTACAGAGACAGGCAGGCCTACTTGAGCTGCTGTGAGCTCCACCGAGTTCGAGCTTCCCAGCGGCTTTGTTTACCTACTTAAGCCTCAGCAATGG
>NW_012101416.1:2562-5361 GCF_000951045.1 Mandrillus leucophaeus
TGCTGAACAGCGAGTGTACCTGTCTGATTCTTGCTTTGGAAGCTTCCTCTCAGGGGTGTACTCCACCATGTGATGTTTGGGTTGTCCGTCTGCCCCTAGTGGGGGATGTCTCCCAGTTAGGCTACTCAGTGGTCAGGGACCCACTTGAGCAGGCTGTCTGTCCATTCTCAGATCTCAACCTCGGTGTTAGAGGATCCACTGCTCTCTTCAAAGCTGTCAGATAGACTCATTTGCATCTGCAGAGGTTTCTGCTGCCTTTTTGTTGTTGTTGTTGTTTAGCTGTGCCCTGTCCCCAGTGGTGGAGTCTACAGAGACAGGCAGGCCTACTTGAGCTGCTGTGAGCTCCACCCAGTTCGAGCTTCCCAGCGGCTTGTTTACCTACTTAAGCCTCAGCAATGGTGGGTGCCCCTCCCCCAGTCTCACTGCTGCCTTGCCGTTAGATCACAGACTGCTGTGCTAGCAATGAGGGAGGCTCCCTGGGCATGAGACCCTCCCGGCCAGGTGTGGTATGTAATTTCCTGGTGTGCCTGTTTGCTAAGACCCTTGGTAAAGCTCAGTATTTTGGTGGGAGTTACTCGATTTTCCAGGTGTTGCGTGTCTCAGTTCCCCTGGCTATTAAAAGGGATTCCCTTCCCCCTTGCACTTCCCAGGTGAGGTGATGCCTTGCTCTGCTTCAGTTCTCACTGTTCGGGCTGCAGCAGCTAACCAGCACCAATTGTCCAGCACTCTCTAGTGAGATGAACCCACTACCTTGGTTGAAAATGCAGAAATCACCTGTCTTCTGTGTCGTTCGTGCTGGGAGTTGGAGACTGGAGCTGTAGCTCTTTGGCCATCTTGCTCCACCCACTGGATATACTTTCACATAAAAACTAGAAAGAAGTTTTCTGAGAAACCACTTTGTGATGTGTTAATTCATCCCACATAGTTACAAGATACTTTTCATGGGGCAGTTTGGTAGCACTGTTTTTGGGGAATCTCAGAAGGGATATTTTGGATCACATTACATCCTATGGTGACAAGAAATACCTCCTTGGATAAAAATTAGAATGCAGCTTTCTGAGAGTTATTTGTGATGTCTGGCTTCATCTCACAGGCTTACACCTTTCTTTTCATGGAGCAGTTTGCTAACACTGATTTCTTGGAAACTGCAAAGTGATATTTGAAAGTGCCTTCAGGCCTATAGAGAAAAGGGAAATATCCTCAGATAAATACTGGAAAGATGATTTCTGAGAAACAGCATTGTGATATGTGAATTCGTATTACAGATTTACACAGTTCCTTTCATTGAATAGTTTGGTAACACTGTTTTCTTGGAATCAGCAATGGGATATTTCAGAGTGTATTGGAACTTATGGTGACAAAGGAAATATCCTCCGACAAAAAGAAGAAAGAAGCTTTCTGAGAAACTGCTTTGTGATTTTTGAATTCATCTCAGAGAGTTTTACCTTTCTTTTCATGAAGTAGTTCGATAGCACTGTTTTTGGGGAATCTGTAAAGGGATACTTTACATTGCATTGAAGCCTATGGTGACAAAGTATATATAATCAGATAAAAACTAGAAAGAAACTTTCTGAGACACTTCTTTGTGATGTGTGAATTCGTCTCACAGCGTTACAACTTTGTTTTTATGGAGCACATTTGCTAACACTGTTTTCATGAAATTTGCAAAGGGATATTTGGGAGTCCATTGACACCTATAGTGAAAAAGGATATATACTCAGATAAAAAATAGAAAGAAGCTCTTTGAGAAACTGCCTTGTGATGTGTGAATTCATCCCACAGAGACACAACTTTTCTTCCTTTGAGCAGTTTGAGAACACTGTTTTCATGGAATCTGCAATAGGATATTTGGGAGCGCATTGGTGCCTATGGTGATAAAGGAAATATCCTCAGATAAAACCAAAAAGAAGTTTACTGATAAACTGCTTTGTTATGTGTGAATTCATCTCACAGGGTTACACTGTACTTTTCATTGAGCAGTTTGCTAATACTGTTTACTTGGAATCAGCAATGGGATATTTTGGAGCACACTGAAGCTTATGGTGACAAAGGAAACATCCTCAGACAAAAACTAGAAATAAGCTTTTTGAGAAACTATCTTGTGATTTCTGAATTCATCTCTCAGAGCTATACAATTCTTTTCATTGAGTAATTTGGTAGTACTGTTTTTGGGGAATCTTGGAAGGGATACTTTAGATCACATTGTAGCCCATGGTGACAAATGATATATCCTCAGATAAAAACCAAAAAGAAGCCTTCTGAGAAACTGCTTTGCGTTGTGTGAATTCATCTCATAGTGTAACACCATTCTTTTCATGGAGCAGCTTGCTAACACTGTTTTCGAGGAAACTCCAAAGGGATATTTGGAAGTGTATTGAGGTCAATGGTGTAAAGGGTAATATCCTCAGATAAAAAGTAGAAAGAAGCTTTTTGAGAAACCAATTTGGGATGTGTTAATTCATATCACGGTGCTACATGATTCTTTTCATGGATCAGTTTTGAGGTACTGTTTTTGGGGAATCTGAGAAAGGATATTCTGGATTGAATTGAAGCCTATGATGACAAAGGAACTATCCTCAGATAAACACCAAAAAGAACTTTGTGAGTAACTACTTTGTGACGTGTGAATTCATTTCACAGAGTAACAGTGTTCTTTTCATTAAGCAGTTTGCTAATACTGTTTTTTTGTAATGTGCAATAGGTTATTTTGGAGTGCATTGAAGGTCATGGTGGCAAAGGAAATATCGTCAAACAATAACTAGAAAAAATCTTTTTGAGAAACTGCTTTGTGATGTATGA
>NW_012101416.1:5411-10373 GCF_000951045.1 Mandrillus leucophaeus
TGGAATCTGCAATAGGATATTTGGGAGCGCATTGGTGCCTATGGTGATAAAGGAAATATCCTCAGATAAAACCAAAAAGAAGTTTACTGATAAACTGCTTTGTTATGTGTGAATTCATCTCACAGGGTTACACTGTACTTTTCATTGAGCAGTTTGCTAATACTGTTTACTTGGAATCAGCAATGGGATATTTTGGAGCACACTGAAGCTTATGGTGACAAAGGAAACATCCTCAGACAAAAACTAGAAATAAGCTTTCTGAGAAACTATCTTGTGATTTCTGAATTCATCTCTCAGAGCTATACAATTCTTTTCATTGAGTAATTTGGTAGTACTGTTTTTGGGGAATCTTGGAAGGGATACTTTAGATCACATTGTAGCCCATGGTGACAAATGATATATCCTCAGATAAAAACCAAAAAGAAGCCTTCTGAGAAACTGCTTTGCGTTGTGTGAATTCATCTCATAGTGTAACACCATTCTTTTCATGGAGCAGCTTGCTAACACTGTTTTCGAGGAAACTCCAAAGGGATATTTGGAAGTGTATTGAGGTCAATGGTGTAAAGGGTAATATCCTCAGATAAAAAGTAGAAAGAAGCTTTTTGAGAAACCAATTTGGGATGTGTTAATTCATATCACGGTGCTACATGATTCTTTTCATGGATCAGTTTTGAGGTACTGTTTTTGGGGAATCTGAGAAAGGATATTCTGGATTGAATTGAAGCCTATGATGACAAAGGATCTATCCTCAGATAAACACCAAAAAGAACTTTGTGAGTAACTACTTTGTGACGTGTGAATTCATTTCACAGAGTAACAGTGTTCTTTTCATTAAGCAGTTTGCTAATACTGTTTTTTTGTAATGTGCAATAGGTTATTTTGGAGTGCATTGAAGGTCATGGTGGCAAAGGAAATATCGTCAAACAATAACTAGAAAAAATCTTTTTGAGAAACTGCTTTGTGATGTATGAATTCATCTCATGGTGTTACACCTTTCTTTTCATGGAGCAGTTTGGTAGCACCGTATTTGGGTCATCTGAGAAGGGATATTTTTGATCACATTGAAGCCTATGGTGACAAAGGAAATATCTTCAGGTAAAAACTACAAAGAAGTTTTCTGAGAAACTTCTTTGTGATGTGTGTATTCATCTCACAGAGTAACACCTTTCTTTTCATGGAGCAGTTTGCTAACACTGTTTTCGTGGAATCTACAAAAGGATATTTGGAAACGAGTTGAGGTCTATGGTAGAAAAGGAAATCCTGAGATAAAAACTAGAAAGAATCTTTCCAAGAATCTGCTTTTTGATGTGTGGATGCATCTCACAGATTTACACCTTTCTTTTCATGGAGCAGTTTGCTAACACTATGTTCGTGGAATCTTCAATGGGATATTCACGAGCACTTTGAGGCCTATGGTGAAAAAGGAAATATCCACAGAGAAAAACTAGATAGAATCTTTCTTAGAAACTACTTTGTGATTTCTGAATTCATTTCACTGAGTTACATGATTCTTTTCATGGAGCAGTTTGGTAGCATTGTTTTTGGGGAATTTGTGAAGGGATATTTTGTATCGCATTAAATCCTACAGTGACAAAGGAAATACCTGAAAATAACAACTAGAAAGAAGCTTTCTGAGAAACTACTTTGTGATGTGTGTATTCATCTCACAGAGTAGCACGATTCCTTTCTTGAAGCAGTTTGCTGAAACTCTTTTCATGGAATTTGCAATAGGATATTTTGGAGTGCATTGAAGAATATGGCAACAAAGGAAATATCCTTAGACAAAAAACAAAAAGAAGCTTTCTGAGAAACTGCTTTGTGATGTGTAAATTCATCTCACAGAGTTACACTTTTCTTTCCAAGAGTAGTTTCCTAACACTGTTTTTGTGACATCTGCAAAGAGATATGCGTGAGCACATTGAGGCCTATGTTGAAAAGTAAATATCCTCAGATATAAACCAGAAAGAAGCTTTCTGAGAAACTGCTTTGTGATGTATGAATTCATCTCACAGAGCTACACTGTTCTTTTCATTGAGGAGTTTGCTAACGCTGTTTTCCTGGAATCTGCAGTGGGATATTTTGGAACACATTGGAGCTTATGGTGACAAAGGAAATATCCTCATACAAAAACTAGAAGAATTCTTTCTGAGAATCTGCTTTGTGATGGGTTAATTCACCTCACAGAGTTACAGGATTCTTCTAATGGATCAGTTTGGTAGCACTGTTTTTGCAGAATCAGAGAAGAGATATTTTCAATCGCTTTGTAGCCTATGGTGACAAGGAAATATCCTCAGATCAATACTGGAAACAAGTCTAATGAGAAACTTCTTCATGGTGTGTGAATTCATCTCACAGTGTTGCACATTTCTTTTAATGGAGCCGTTTGCTAACACTGCTTTCATGGAATCTGGAAAAGGATATTTGGGAGTGCATTGGCTCCTGTGGTGAAAAATGAACTATCCTCACATAAAAACTGGAAAGAAGCTTTCTCAGGAACTGCTTTGTGATGTGTAAATTCATCTCAGAGAGTTATAATATTGTTTTCATTGAGCAGTTTGCTAACACTGTTTTCTTGGAATCTGCAATCGAACATTTTGGAGCACATGGAAGCTTATGGTGACAAAGGGAATATCCTCAGATAAAACGTAGAAATAAGTTTTCTGAGAAAGACCTTTGTGATGTGTGAATTCATCTCACAAAATTACACTGTCCTTCTCATGGAACAGTTTGCCAACACTGTTGTCATGGAATCTGTAAAAGGACATTTGGAAACTTTTGAGGCCTATGGTGAAAAAGGAAATACCTCAGATAAAAGCTAGAAAGATGCTTTCTGAGAAACTGCTTTGTGATGTGTGAATTCATCTCACATAGTTACACTGTACATTTCATTGAACAGTTTGCTAACACTGTTTTTGTGGAATCTGCAATAGGATATTTGGGAGGGCATTGAAGACTATGGTGACACAGGAAATATCCTCAGATAAAAGCTGGAAAGAATCTTTCCTAGAAACTACTTAGTGATTGCTGAGTTCATCTCATAGAATTACACAATGGTGTTCACGGATCAGTTTGGTAGCCCTATTTTTGAGGAATCTGAGAAGGGACATTTTGGATTGCATGGAAACCTATGGTAACAAAGAAAATATCCTCAGATAAAAATTAGAAAGAAGCTTTATGAGAAAATTCTTTGTGATGTGTGAATTCATCTCACATGTGTGTAACGTTCTATTCATTGAGCAGTTTGATAACACTGTCTTCATGTAAACTGCAACCAGATATTTGGGAACTCATTGAAACCTATGGTGACAAAAGAAATATCCTCAGACAAAAACCAAAAGAAAGTTTTCTGAGGGACTGTTTTGTGATGTGTGAACTGATCTCACACAGCTAGACTGTTCTTTTCATTGAGCAGTTTGCTAATACTGTTTTCTTGGTATCTGCAAAGGGATAATTCTGATTGCATTGAAGCTTATGGTGACAAAGGAAATACCCTCAGACAAAAACTAGAAAGAAACTTCCTGAGAGTCTACTAGGTGATTTTTGAATTCATCTCACAGAGTTACACCTTTCTTTTCACAGATCAGTTTGGTAGCATTGTTTTCGGGGAATCTGAGAAGGGATTCTTTGGATGTCTTTGAAACATATGGTGGCAAAGGATATATCCTCAGAAAAAAACTAGAGAGGAGCTTTTTGAGAAACTTCTTTGTGATATGTGAATTCACTTCACAGAGTTACACCTTTCTTTCCAAGTTGCAGTTTGCTAACACTGTTTTCGTGGAATCTGAAAAGGGATATTTCGGAGCACATTGCAGCCTATGATTAAAAAGGAAATATCCTCAGATGAAATCTGGAAAGAAGCTTTCTGAGAAACGGGTTTCTGATGTGTTAATTCATCTCAAAGAGTTAAAAAGGACTTCTGACTGAGCAGTTTGGGAACACAGTTTTCGTGGAATCTGCAAAGGGATATTTCAGAGCATATTGAAGCTTTCAGTAACAAAGGAAATATCCTCATGTACAAATTAGAGGAAGCTTTCTGAGGAAATGCTTTCTGATGTGTTAATTCATCTGACAGAGTTACACGATTCCTTTCTTGGAGCATTTTGGTGGCACTGTTTTTGTTGAATCTGAGAACGGATATTTTGGATCGCATTGAAGCCCATGTGACAAAGTAAATATCCTCAGATAAAAACTAGAAAGAAGCTTTATGAGAAAGTAGCTTTCTGAGAAAGTTCTTTGTGATGTGTGAATTCACCTCACAGAGTTACAGCTTTCTTCTCATGGAGCCAATTGCTAACACTCTTTTCGTGGAATCTGCAAAGGGATATTTGGGAGCACATTGAGGCCTACGGAGAAAAACAATATAATCCTACATAAAAACTAGAAAGAAACTTTATGAGAAACTGCTTTGTGATGAGGGAATTCATGTCACAGAGTTATACCGTTTTTTTTCATTGATCTGTTTGATAACAGTTTTCATGGAATCTGCAATACGATTTTCGGGAGTGCATTGAAGCACATGGTGATAAAGGACATATCCTCAGATAAAAACCAAAAACAAATTTTCTGAGAAACTGTTTTTTGATTTGTGAGTTCATCTCACAGAGTTACACCTTACCTTTCATGGAGTAGTTTGGTAGAACTGCTTTTAGGGAATCTCAGAAGGGATATTTTGGATTGCACTGAAGCCTATGGTGACAAAGGAAATATCCTGAGATAAAAACTAGAAAGAAGCTTTCTGAGAACCTTCTTTGTGATGTGTCAACTATCTCACAGAGATACACCTTTCTTTCCATGGAGTAGTTTGCTAACACTGTTTTCGTGGAATCTGCAAAGGAATATTTGTCAGCATATTGAGGCCTATGTTGATAAAGTTAATATCCTCAGATATAAAGCAGAAAGAAGCTTTCTGGGAAACTGCTTTGTGATGTGTGAATTTATCTCACAGAGTTACACCTTTCTTCT
>NW_012101416.1:11545-13638 GCF_000951045.1 Mandrillus leucophaeus
TTAAACTGTCCTTTTCATTGAGCAGTTTGCTAATACTATTTTCTTGGAATCTGCACTGGGATATTTTGGAGTGCATTGCAGCTTATAGTGACAAAGGAAATATCCTCACATAAAAACTGGAAAGAAGCTTTCTGAGAAACTTCTTTTTGATTTTTGAATTCTTCTCACAGAGTGTCATTATTCTTTGCATGGATCAGTTTGATAGCACTGTTTTTGGGGTATCTGAGAAGGGATACATTGATTCTCTTTGAAGTCTATAGTGACAAAGGAAATATTCTCAGATAAAAACTAGAAGGAAACGTTCTTAGAAACTTCTTTGTGATGTGTGAATTCATCTCACAGAGTACCACTGTTCTACTTGTTGAGCAGTTTGCTAGCACTGTTTTCATGGAATCTGCAATGGGGTATTTCAGGGCACATTGAAGCTTATGGTGACAAAGAAAGTATCCTCAGTCAAAAAGAAGAAAGAAGCTTTCTGAGAAACTACTTTGTGATTTGTGAATTCTTCTCACAGAGTTACACGATTCTTTTCATGGGTCAGTTTGATAGCACTGTTTTAGGGGTATCAGGAAGGGATATTATCGATCACATTGAAGCCTATGGTGAAAAAGGAAATATCCTCAGATAAAAACTAGAAAGAATCTTTCTGAGAAACTTCTTTGCGATGTGTGAATTCATCTCACAGTGTTACACCTTACTTTTCATGGAGCTGTTTACTCACCCTGTTTTCTTGGAATCTGCAAAGCGATATTTTGGAGTGCATTGAGGTCTATGGTGAAAATAGAAATATCCTCAGATAAAAACTAGAAACAAGGTTTCTGAGAAAGTTCTTTGTGAATTATGAAGTCACCTCACAGAGTTGCACCTTTCTTTCCATGGAGCAGTTTGCTGACACTATTTTTGTGATATCAACAAAGCAGCACTTGGTAGCATATTGAAGCCTATGGTGAAATAGGAAGTATCCTCAGATAAAAACCAGAAAGAAATTTTCTGAGAAACTGCTTTGTGATGTTTGAATTCATCTCACAGAGTTACACTACTCTTTTCATTGAGCTGTTTGATAACACTGATTTAGTGAAATGTGCAAAGGGATATATGGGAGCATATTGAGGCCTATGGTGAAAAAAGAAATAGCCTCAGACAAAAAATGGAAAGAAGCTTTCTAAGAAACTGCTTTGTGAATTGTGAATTCATCTCACAGACTTACATGATTCTTGTCATGGAGCAATTTGGTAGCACTGTTTTTGGGGAATCTGAGAAGGGATATTTTGGATCACATTGAGGTCTATGGTGACAAAGGAAATATCCTCAGAAAAAACTAGAGAGAGGCTTTCTGAGAAAGGTCTCTGTGATGTGTGAATTTGCCTCAGAGAGTTACAGATTTCTTTTCATGGAGCAATTTTCTAACACTGTTTTTGTGAAATCTGAAATGGGATATTTGGGAGTATATTCAGACCTATGGTGAAAAAGCAAGTATCCTCAGATAAACACTTAAAGTAAGATTTCTGAGAAACTGGTTTGTGATGTGTGAATTCATCTCACAGAGTTACACTGTTCTTTCCATTGATCAGTTTGCTAACACTGTTTTGTTGGAATCTTCCATGAAATATTTTGGAGCACATTTTAATCTTATAGGGACAAAGGAAATACCCTCAAATAAAAACTTCAAAGTAGCTTTTTAAGAAACTGCTGTGAGATGTGTGAATTCATCCCACACAGAGTTACACTGTTCTTTGCATTGAGCAATTTGCTACAACTGTTTCCTTGGTATCTGCAATGGGATATTTTGAGCACATTGAAGCTTATAGTGATGTATAAAAACTAGAAGTAAGCATTCTGAGAAACCACTCTGTGATATGTGAATTCATCTCACAGAGTTACACTGTTCTTTTCATTGAGCAGTTTCTTAACACTGTTTTTGTGGAATCTGCAGTGGGATATTTCAGAGCGAATTGAAGCTTATGGTGACAGAGGGAATATCCTCAGACAAAACCTAGAAAGAAGCTTTCACAGAAACTGCTTTCTGATTTGTGAATGCATCCCACAGAATTACACGAATCTTTTAATGGAGCAGTTTGTTAGCACTGTTTATG
>NW_012101416.1:14078-16244 GCF_000951045.1 Mandrillus leucophaeus
AATTCATCTCACAGAGTTACATGATTCTTTTCATACAGCAGTTTTGTAGCACTGTTTTTGGGGAATCTGAGAAGGGATATTTTGGATCGCATTTAAGTGTATGGTGAAAACGGAAATATCCTCAGATAAAAACTAGAAAGAAGCTTTCTGAGAAACTGCTCTGTTATTTGTGAATTTATCTCACAGTGTTACATGGTCCTTCTCAGTGGGCAGTCTGCTAACACTGTTTTCTTGGTATCTGCAATGGGATATTTTGGAGCACATTGGAGCTCATGGTAACAGAGAAAATATTCTCATAGAAAAAGTAGAAAGAAGCTTTCTGAGAAACCGCTTTCTAATACGTTAATTCATCTCACAGAGTTACACCAATTTTTTCATAGATCAGTTTGGTAGCACTGTTTTTGGGGTATGTGAGAAGGTATATTTTAGTTCTCATTGAAGCCTATGGTTGAAAAGGAAATATTCTCAGATAAAAGCTAGAAAGAAGCTTTCTGAGAAAGTTCTTTGTGATATGTGAATTCATCTCACAGAGTTACACTTTTTTTTTTGATGGAGCAGTTTGCTAACACTGTTTTCGTTTAATCTGCAAAGGGATATTTTTGAGCACAATGAAGTCTATGGTGAAAAACTAAATACTCTCAGATAAAAACTACAAAGAAGCTTCTTGAGAAACTGCTTTGTAATGTATGAATTCATCTCACAGAGTTACACTGTTCTTTCAATTGAGCAGTTTGCTAACACTGTTTTCATGGAATCAGCAATGTGATATTTCTGAGCCCATTGAAGCTTATGTTGACAAAGGAAATATTCTCAGACAAAAATTAGAAAGAAGCTTTCTGAGAAATACTCTGTGATCTGCGAATTCATCTCACAGAGTTACAATATTATTTTCATGTATCAGTTTGGTAGCACTGTTTTTGGGGAATCTGAGTGGTGATATTCAGGATTGCATTGAAGCCTATGGGGAAAAAGGAAATATCCTCAGATAAAAACTAGAAAGAAGCTTTCTGAGAAAGTTATTTACAATATGTGAATTCATCTCACAGATTTACACTTTTTTTGATGGAGCAGTTTGCTAACACTCGTTTCCTGTGATCTGCAAAGGGATATTTGGGAGCACAATGAGACATATGGTGAAAAACTAAATACTCTCAGATAAAAACTACAAAGAAGCCTTTTGAGAAACTGCTTTGCAATGTGTGAATTCACCTCACAGAATTACAGCTTTCTTTTCATGCAACAGTTTGCTAACACTTTATTCGTGAAATCTGCAAAGGGATATTTGGGAACACATTGAGGCTTATGGTGAGAAAGGAAATATCCTCAGATAAAAACCAGAAAAAGCTTTTGAGAAACTGCTTTGTGATGTGTGAATTCATCTCACAGTGTTACATTGTTCTGTTCATGGAGCAGTTTGCTAAAACTGTTTTCTTTGAATCTGCAACGGGATATTTTGGAGCACATTGAAGCTTATGGTGACATAGGAAATATCTTCAGATAAAAACTAGAAAGAAGCTTTCTGAGAAAGTTCTCTGTGATGTGTGAGTTCATCTCTCAGAGTTACACCTTTCTTTCCATGGAACAGTTTGCTAACACTCTTTTCATGGAAACTGCAAAGTGATTTTGGGGAGCACATTGAGGCCTATGGTGAAAAAGCAATACTCCCAGATAAAAAACCAGAAAGAAGCTTTCTGAGAAACTGCTTTGTGATGTGTGAATTCATCTTACAGATTTACACCATTCTTTTCATTAAGCAGTTTACTTACACTGTTTTCTTGGAATCTGCAATCTGACATTTTGGAGTATATTCAAGCCTGTGGTGACAAAGGAAATATCTTCAGATAAAAACCAGAAAGAAGCTTTCTGAGAAACTTCTTCAGGATGTCTGAATTCATCTCTCAGAGTTACCCATTTCTATTCATTAAGCAGTTTGGAATTTGTTTTTATGGAATCTGCAAAGGGATATTCAGGAGTGCATAGAGTCCAATGGCAAAAAAAGGAAATATCTTAAATATCTTCAGGTAAAAACTGGAGAGAAGTTTTCTGAGAAACTCGTTTGTGATGTTTGCATTCATTTCATAGATCTAAACGTTTCTGTTGAGGGAGTAATTTGGCATCACTGTTTTTGTGGTGTCTGAGAAGGGATATTTGGGAGTGCATGAAGCC
>NW_012101416.1:16824-18329 GCF_000951045.1 Mandrillus leucophaeus
AGATGAAAACAAGAAAGAAGCTTTCTGAGAAACAGCCTCGGGATATGTAAATTCATCTCACAGTATTACACCATTCATTTCATGGAGCAGTTTGGCAACACTGTTTCTGTGGTATCTGAGAAGGGATATTTTGAATCACATTAAAGCCTAAGTTGACAAAGAAAATATCCTCAAATAAAAACGAGAAAGAAGCTTTGTAAGAAACTTCTTTGTGATGTGTGAATTCAGCTCACAGAGTTACACGATTCTTTTCTTGGAGCAGTTTGCTAACATTGTTCTCGTGAAATCTGCAATAGGATAATTGGGAGTGCATTTAGCCTATGGTATCATAGTAAATATCCTCAGACAAAAAACCAAAAAGAAGATTTCTGAGAAACCGCTTTCTTATGTATTAATTTATATCACAGATTTACACCAGTGTTTTCATGGAGCAGTTGGGTGACACTGTTTTCATGGAATCTGGAAAAGGATATTTGCAACCTCATTGAGGCCTATGGTGAATAAGGAAATATCCTAATACAAAAGCTAGAAATAAGATTTCTGAGAAACTGCTTTGTGATTTGTGAATTCATCTCACAGAGCTACATGATTATTTTCCCTGAGCAGTTTGGTAGCATTGTTTTGGGGGAATATGAGAAGAAATATTTTGGATTGCATTGAGGCCTATGGTGACAAAGGACATATCTTCAGATAAAAACTAGAAAAAAGCTCTCTGAGAAAGTTCTTTGTGAAATGTGAATTCACATCACAGAGTTACACTTTTCTTTTCATGGAGCAGTTTGCTAACAATGTTTTCCTGGAATATGCAAAGGGATATTTGGGAGTGCCTTGAGGCCTATTTTGAAAAGGAATTATCCTCAGATAAAAACTTTAGAGAAGGGTTCTGAGAAACTGCTTTGTGATTAGTGAATTCATCTCACAGAGTTACACTGTTCTTTTCATTGAACTGTTTGCTTACACTGTTTTTTTGGAATCTGCAATCTGATATTTCGGAGTGCATTCAATCTTATGGTGACAATGGAAATAACCTCATATAAAAACTAGAAAGAAGCTTTCTGAGACATGGTTTTGTGATGTGTTAATTCATCTCACAGTGTTACACGATTTTTTCCATGCAGTTGTTTGGTAACACTGTTTTTGGGGAATAAGAGAAAGGATGTTTTAGATCACATTGATGACTATGGTGAAAAATTAAACATCCTCATATAAAAAGTAGAAAGAAGCTTTCTGAGAAAGTTCCCTGTGATGTGTGAATTCATCTCACAGAATTACATCGTTTTTTCATAGAGCAGTTGACTAACATTGTTTTCTTGAAATCTGCAATGGGATTTTTCAGAGAGCATTGAACCTTAGGGTGACAAACGAAATATCTTCAGGCAACAAATAGAAAGAAACTTTCTGAGAAATTGCCTTGTGATTTGTGAATTCATTCCCAAGAGTTCAATTCTCTTCACGAAACAGTTTGGTAACACTGTTTTGGGGGAATCTTAGAAGGAACATTTTCA
>NW_012101416.1:19379-23219 GCF_000951045.1 Mandrillus leucophaeus
TTTGTGGAATCTACAAAAGGATATTTGGGAGCACATTGAAGCATATGGTGACAAAGGAAATATACTCAGATAAAAACTAGAAAGAAGCTTTCTGACAAACCACTTTGTGATGTTTTAATTCATCTCACACAGTTACATGATTCTTTTCATGAATCAGTTTGGTAGCACTGTTTTTCGGGAATCTGAGAAGGGGTAGTTTGAATCGAATTGAAAAATATGGTGAGAAAGGAAATCTCCTCAGATAAAAACTAGAAAGAAACTTTATCAGAATGTTCTTTGCCATGTGTGAATTCAAATCACAGAGTTACACCTTTCTTTTCATGGAGCAGTTGGAAAACACTGTTTTCGTGAAATCTGCAAGGGGACACTTTGAGCACTTTTATGCCTATGGTGAAAAACTAAATATCCTCAGATAAAAAACAGAAAGAAGCTTTGTGAGAAACTGCTTTGTGATGTGTGAATTCATCACACAGAGTTACACCTTTCTTTTCATTGAGCAGTTTGCAGCGCTGTTTTCTTGGAATCCACAATGGGCTATTTCGGAGTGCTTTGAAGGTTATGGTGACAAAGGAAGTATCCTCCTGTAAAAAACTAGAAAGAAGTTTTCTGAGAAACTGCTTTGTGATGTGTTAATTCATCTCACATAGTTGCACGAATCTTTCCATGGATCAGTTTGTTAGCACTGTTTTTGGGGAATCTGAGGAGGTATATTTTCAATTGCATTGAAGCCTATGGTGACAAAGGAAATATCCTCAGATCAAAACTAGAAAGAAGCTTTCTGAGAAAGTTCTTTGAGATGTGTGAACTTATCTCACAGAGTTACACCTTTCTTTCCATGGAACAGTTTGCTAACACTGCTTTCCTGGTATCTGCAAAGGGATATTTGGGAGCACCTTGAGGCCTTTGATGAAAAAGGAAATATTCTCACTTGAAATCTGGAAAGAAGATTTCTGAGAAACTACTTTGTGATGGGTGAATTCATCTCACAGTTACATCTTTCTTTTCATTGTGCAGTTTGGTAGCACTGTTTTTGGGGAAACTGTAAAGGGATTTTCAGGAGCTTATAGAGGCCTATGGTGAAAAAAGAAATATCTTCATATAAAAACTGGAGAGAAGGTTTTTGAGAAACTGTTTTGTGATGTGTGCATTCATCTCAGAGAGATAAACCATTTTCTTGATTGAACACTTTGGCATCACTGTTTTTGTTTTTTCTGAGAAGGGATATTTGGGAGTGCATTGAGGCTGATGGTGGATTAATAAATATGCACAGATAAAAAGTAGAAAGAAGATTTCTGAGAGACTGTTTTGTGATGGGTGAATTCATCTCACAGAGGTAAATCTTTATTTTCATTGAGCAGTTCGTTAACACTGTTTTTGTGGAATATGCAAAGGGGTACTTGGGAGCAGATGCAGTCCAAAGTTGAAAAAGGAATTATCTTCAGGACAAAATGGGAGAGAAAGTTTCTGATAACTTCTTTGTGATGTGTGCATTCATGTCATAGAGATAAAGCTTTCTGTTGAGAGAGCACTTCGGCATCACTATTTTTGCAGTATGTGAGAAGGGATATTGGGTGCACATGCAAGCCGATAGTGGAAAAGGAAATATCCCGAGATAAAAACTAGAAAGAAGGTTTCTGAGAAATTTCTTTGTGATGGCTGATTTCATCACAGAGAGTTACAATTTTGTTTCCTTTGAGCAGTTTGGTACACTGTTTTTACGGAATCTGCAAAGGCATATTCAGAAACTTCTAGAGGCCTACGGTGGAAAAGGAATTAACTTCAGATAAAAACTAGAGATAAACTTTTCAAGAAACAGTTTTGTGATGTGTTTATTCATCTCAAATAGTTTAACCTTTTTGTTGATTGAGTAGTTTGGCATCACTGTTTTTGTGGTATCTGAAATGAGTTATTTTTGAGCACATTGAAGCCTATGGTGAAAAAGGTAATATCCTCAGATTTAAACTAGAAAGAAGCTTTTTGAGAAACTGCTTTGTGATGGGTGAATTCATCTCACAGAGTTACACCTTTCTTTTCATTGAGCAGTTTGATAACACTGTCTTTGTGGAAACTGCAAAGGGATATTCGGGAGCGCATAGGGTCCAATTACAAAAAAGGAAATATCTTCAGGTAAAAACTAGAGAAAAGCTCTGTGAGAAACTCCTTTGTGATGTGCGCATTCATCTCATAGAGCTAAATGTTTCTATTGAGGGAGGCACTTTGGCATCGCTGTTTTTGTGGTATCTGAGAAGGGATATTTGGGAGCACATTGAAGCCTATGGCTTAAAAGGAAATATCTGCATACAAAAACTAGAAAGAAGCTTTCTGAGAAACAGTTTTGTGATGTGTAAATTCATCTCACAGAGTTATACCATTCTTTTCATGGAGCAGTTTGGTAGCACTCTTTCTGGGGAACCTGAGAAGGGATATTTTGGATAGCATTGAAGCCTATGCTGATAAAGGAAATATCCTCAGATAAAAACAAGAGAGAAGCTTTCTGAGAAAGTTCTTTGTGATGTGTGAATTCATCTCACAGAGTTACACCTTTCTTTTCCTGGAGCAGTTTGCTAATACTGTTCTCATGGAATCTACAGTTGGATATTCTGGAGCCCTTTAATGTGTATACTAAAAAATGAACTTTACTCAGATAAAAGCTAGAAAGAAGCCAACTGGAAAACAGCTTTGTGATGTATGAATTCATTTTACAGAGTTTCACCATTCTTTTCATTGAGGGATTTGATAACACTGTTTTTGTGCAATCTGCAATAGGATATTTTGGAGTGCATTGAAGCCTATGGTGACAAAGGAAATATCCACAGATAAAAGTCCAAACAGAAGCTTTCTGTGAAACTGCTTTGTGATCTGTGAATTCATCTCACAGAATTACACCGTTCTTTTCATTGAAAAGTTCGCTAACACTTTTTTCATTTAATCTGCTATGGGATATTGGGGAGTGCATTGATTAACATGATGAAAAAGGAAATATCCTCAGATATAAACTAGAAAGAAGTTTTCTGAGAAACATCTTTGTGATATGTGAATTCATCTCAGAGAAGTACACCATTCTTTTCATGGAACAGATTGGTAGCACCATTTTTGGGGAATCTGAGAAGGGATATTTTTGGTCACATTGAAGCCTATGGTGACAAAGGAAATATCCTCAATTAAAAACTAGAAAGAAGATACCTGAGAAACTACTTCATCATGTTTGAATTCATCTCACAGAGTTACACTGTTGTTTTCATTGTGCAGTTTGATAACATTATTTTTGTGGAATCCACAATAGGATATTTGGGAGTGCATTGAAGCCTATGGTGACAAAGGAAATATCCTCAGACAAAAACCACAAAGAAACTTTCTGAGAAACTGCTTTATGATTTGGGAATTCATCTCACAGAGTTGCACCTTTTTTTCATGTAGCAGTTTGCTAACACTGTTTTTTTTTGAATGCGCAAAGGGATATTTGTGAGCGTTTTGAGGCCTATGGTGAAAAAGGAAATATCCTCACATGAAAACTAGAAAGAAGCTTTCTCAGAAATTGCTTTCTGGTGTGTAAATGCATCTCACAGAGTTACACTGTTCTTTTCTTTGATCAGTTTGCTAACACTGTTTCCTTGGAATATGCAATGTGATATTTAGGAACGCATTGAAACTTATGGTGATAAAGGAAATATCCTTATATAAAAACTAGAAAGAAGCTCTCTGAGAAACAGCTTTGTGATGTGTTAATTCAGCTCACAGTGTTACACTATCCTTTTCATGGATCAGTTTTGTAGCACTCTTTTTGGGGAATCTGAGAAGGGATATTTTGGATCACATTGAAACCTTTGGTGACTAAGGAAA
>NW_012101416.1:23269-26062 GCF_000951045.1 Mandrillus leucophaeus
TGAAAAAGGAAATATCCTCAGATATAAACTAGAAAGAAGTTTTCTGAGAAACATCTTTGTGATATGTGAATTCATCTCAGAGAAGTACACCATTCTTTTCATGGAACAGATTGGTAGCACCATTTTTGGGGAATCTGAGAAGGGATATTTTTGGTCACATTGAAGCCTATGGTGACAAAGGAAATATCCTCAATTAAAAACTAGAAAGAAGATACCTGAGAAACTACTTCATCATGTTTGAATTCATCTCACAGAGTTACACTGTTGTTTTCATTGTGCAGTTTGATAACATTATTTTTGTGGAATCCACAATAGGATATTTGGGAGTGCATTGAAGCCTATGGTGACAAAGGAAATATCCTCAGACAAAAACCACAAAGAAACTTTCTGAGAAACTGCTTTATGATTTGGGAATTCATCTCACAGAGTTGCACCTTTTTTTCATGTAGCAGTTTGCTAACACTGTTTTTTTTTGAATGCGCAAAGGGATATTTGTGAGCGTTTTGAGGCCTATGGTGAAAAAGGAAATATCCTCACATGAAAACTAGAAAGAAGCTTTCTCAGAAATTGCTTTCTGGTGTGTAAATGCATCTCACAGAGTTACACTGTTCTTTTCTTTGATCAGTTTGCTAACACTGTTTCCTTGGAATATGCAATGTGATATTTAGGAACGCATTGAAACTTATGGTGATAAAGGAAATATCCTTATATAAAAACTAGAAAGAAGCTCTCTGAGAAACAGCTTTGTGATGTGTTAATTCAGCTCACAGTGTTACACTATCCTTTTCATGGATCAGTTTTGTAGCACTCTTTTTGGGGAATCTGAGAAGGGATATTTTGGATCACATTGAAACCTTTGGTGACTAAGGAAACATACTCAGATAAAAACTAGAAAGAACCCTATGAGAAAGTTCTTTGTGATGTTTGAGTTCATCTCACTGAGTTACACCTTTCTTTTCATGGAGCAGTTTGCTAAAATTCCTTTCCTGGAATGTGCAAAGGGATATTTGGGAGTGCATTCAGGCCTACATTGAAAAAAAAAAGTCCTTAGATTAAAAACTAGAAAGAAGCTTTATGAGAAACTGCTTTTTGATGGGTGAATTCACCTCACAGAATTACACCCTTCTTTTCATTGAGCAGTTTGGTAGCACTGTTTTTGGGGACTCTGCAAAAGGATATTCCAGAGCTCATAGAGACTGATGGTGAAAAAGGAAATATCTTCAGATAAAAACTGGAGAGACGGTTTTGAGAAACTGTTTTGTGATGTTTGTATTCACCTCAGAGAGATAAACCATTTTGTTGAATGAGCAGTTTGGCATCACTTTTTTTGTGGTGTCTGAGAAGGGATATGTGGTAATGCATTGAAGCTGATGGTGGAAAAGTAAATATGCTGCACAGATGAAAGCTAGAAAAGAGCTTTCAGGGAAATTTCTTTGTGATGGGTGAATTCATCTCCCAGAGGTAAATCATTCTTTTCATTGATTGGGTTGTTAATCCTGATTTTGTGGAATCTGCAAAGGGATATTCAGAGCACAGAGAAACCTATGGAGAAAAAGGAAATATCCTCAGATAAAAACTGGAAAAAAGCTTTCTGAGAGATTGTTTTGTGTTGGATGAGTTCATCTCACAGAGTTAAATCTTTCTTTTCATTGAGGAGTTTGGTAACACTGTTTTTGTTGAATCTATAATGGGATATTTGGGAGCACATAGAGGCTTAAGGTGAAAAAAAAATTCTCCAGGTAAAATCTGAAGAGAAGCTTTCAGAGAAAATCCTTTGTGATATGTACATTCATCTCATAGAGCTAAATGTTTCTGTTGAGGGAGCACATTGGCATCACTGTTTTTGTGGTGTCTGAGAAGGGATATTTGGGAGCACATTGAAGCCTATGGTTTAAAAGGAAATATCCACATACAAAAACTAGTAAGAATATTGAGAGAAACTGCTTTGTGATGTGTCAGTTCATCTGAAAGAGTTACACTGTTCTTTTCATTGAGCAGTTTTCCAACACTGCTTTCTTGGAATCTGCAATGGGGTATTGTAGAGCACATTGAAGCTTATGGTAACAAAGGAAATATCCTCAGACAAAAACAAGGAAGAAGCTTTCTGAGAAATTGCTTGGTGATTTTTGAATTCATCTCACAGAGTCACACAATTCTTTTCATGGAGCAGTTTGGTACCACTGTTTATGGGGAATCTGAGAAGGGATATTTTGGATCGCAATAAAGCCTATGGGGACAAAGGAAATATCCTCAGACAAAAACTAGAAAGAAGCTTTCTGAAAAACTTCTTTGTGATGTGTGAATTCATCTCACAGAGGTATATCTTTCTTTTCATGGAGCAGTTTGCATACACTGTTTTTGTGGACTCTGCAAAGGGGTACTTGGGAGCACTTTGCAACCTATGGTGGAAAAGGAAATATCCTCATAGAAAAACTAGAGAGATTTCTGAGATACCTTTTTTTGATATGTTAATTCATCTCACAGAGTTAAAACTTTCTTTTCATGGAGCAGTGTGCTAACATTGTTTTCGTGGAATCTGCACAGGGAAATTTGGGAGCACATTGAGGCCTATAGTGAAAAAGAGAATATCCTCAGATAAAAATTAGAAAGAAGCTTTCTGAGAAACTATTTTGTGATGTGTGAATTCATCTCACAGATTTACACTGTTCTTTTCATTGAGTAGCTTGCTAACAGTGTTTTCTTGGCATCTACAATCAGATGTTTCGAAGCACTTTGGAGCTTAGTGTGACAAAGGAAATATTCTCAGACAAAAACTAGAAAGAAGCATTATGA
>NW_012101416.1:26112-28322 GCF_000951045.1 Mandrillus leucophaeus
AAACTAGAAAGAAGCTTTCTGAAAAACTTCTTTGTGATGTGTGAATTCATCTCACAGAGGTATATCTTTCTTTTCATGGAGCAGTTTGCATACACTGTTTTTGTGGACTCTGCAAAGGG
This sequence comes from Mandrillus leucophaeus, assembly GCF_000951045.1. Classification (NCBI taxonomy): domain Eukaryota; kingdom Metazoa; phylum Chordata; class Mammalia; order Primates; family Cercopithecidae; genus Mandrillus; species Mandrillus leucophaeus. The sequence continues at coordinate 26,232 of NW_012101416.1, forward strand.
GTACTTGGGAGCACTTTGCAACCTATGGTGGAAAAGGAAATATCCTCATAGAAAAACTAGAGAGATTTCTGAGATACCTTTTTTTGATATGTTAATTCATCTCACAGAGTTAAAACTTTCTTTTCATGGAGCAGTGTGCTAACATTGTTTTCGTGGAATCTGCACAGGGAAATTTGGGAGCACATTGAGGCCTATAGTGAAAAAGAGAATATCCTCAGATAAAAATTAGAAAGAAGGTTTCTGAGAAACTATTTTGTGATGTGTGAATTCATCTCACAGATTTACACTGTTCTTTTCATTGAGTAGCTTGCTAACAGTGTTTTCTTGGCATCTACAATCAGATGTTTCGAAGCACTTTGGAGCTTAGTGTGACAAAGGAAATATTCTCAGACAAAAACTAGAAAGAAGCATTATGAGCAACTGCTTTAGGATTTGTGAATTCATGTCACAGAGTTACATGATGCTTTCAATGGATCACTTTGATAGCACTGTTTTTGGGGTACATGAGAAGGGATATTTTGGATCGTACTGAAACCTATGGTGTCAAAAGAAATATCCTCAGATAAAAACTAGAAGGAAGCTTTCTGAGAAAGTTCTTCATGATGTGTGAATTCTTCTCACAGAGATACACTTTTCTTTTCATGGAGCATTGTGCTAACAGTGTTTTTGTGGCATCTGCAAAGACATATTTTGGAGTGCTTTGAGGCCTATGGTGATAAAGGAAATATCCTCAGATAAAAACTAGGAAGATTTCCGAGAAAAGCTTTGCATTGTGTGAATTCATCTCACAGAGTTGCACCGTTCTTTTCATTGAGAAGTTTGATAACACTGTTTTCATGATTCTGCAATAGGATATTTTGGAGCATATTGAAGCCTAAGGTGACAAAGGAAATATCCTTTTTGAGACACCACTTTGTTAAGTGTTAGTTAATCTAACAGAATTACACGACTCTTTTCATGGATCAGTTCGGTAGCATTGTTTTTGGGGAATCTGAGAAGAAATACTTTGGATCACATTGAAGCCTATGGTGACAAAGAAAATATCCTCAGATAAAAACTAGAGGGAAGCGGTCTGAGAAAGTTCTTTGTGATGTGTGAATTATTCTCATAGAGTTATACCTTTCGTTTCATGGAGCAGTGTGCTAAAACTGTTTTCGTGGAATGTACAAAGGGAAATTTGGGTGAAAATTGATGCTTATGGTGAAAAAGTAAATATCCTCAGATAAAAACTAGAAAGAAGCTTTCAGAGCAACTGTTTTGTGTTGTCTGAATTAACCTCACAGAGTTACACTGTTTTTTGCATTGAGCAGCTTGCTTACACTGTTTTCATTTAATATGCAATCTTGTATTTTGGAGCACTTTGAAGCTCATGGTGAAAACGGGAAAAATTACTTATAAAAACTAGCAGGAAGATTTCTCAGAATCAGCATAGTGAAGTTTTAATTCACTCAAAGAGTTACATGATTCATTTCATGGATCATTTGTTAGCACTGTTTTGGGGGAATCTGAGAAGGGATATTTTTGACTGCATTGAAGCCTATGGTGACAAATCAGATGAAAGCTAGGAAAAAACTTTCTGATAAATTTCCTTGTGGTGTGTGAATTCATCTCACAGAGTTACACCTTTCTTTTCATGGAGTGGTTTGCTAACACTGTTTTCTTCGATTCAGCAAAGGGATATTTGGGAGCACTTTGGAAACTATGGTGATAAAGGAAACATCCTCAGATAAAAACTAGACAGAAGCTTTCTGAGAAGCTGCTTTGTGATGTGTGAATGCACTTTGCAGAGTTACACTGTTTTTTCAATGAGCAGTTTTCTAACACTGTTTTCTTGGAATCTGCAATGGTATATGTCAGAGCACATTTAAGCTTCTGTTCACAAAGGAAATATCTTCATGTAAAAACAGGAAAGAAGCTTCCTGAGAGACCGTTTTGTGATGTGTTAATTCATCCCATAGAGATACATGATCATTTTCGTGGATCAGTTTGGTAGCAGTGTTTTTGGGGAATCTGAGAAGGGATATTTTGGATCGCTTTGAGGCCTATGGTGACAAAGGCAATATCCTCAGATAAAAAGTGGAAAAAAGCTTG
>NW_012101416.1:28802-32585 GCF_000951045.1 Mandrillus leucophaeus
TTCTTTTCATGTAGCAGTTTGCTAACACTGTTTTCGTGGAATCTGCAAAGGGATATTTGGGAGCACATTGAGGACTACAGTGAAAAAGGAAATATCCTCAGATACAACTAGAAAGAAATTGTCTGAGAAACTGCTTTGTGATGTGTGAATTCATCTCACAGAGTTATACCATACTTTTCACTGGGCAGTCTGATAACACTGGTTTCATGGAAAATGTAACAGGATACTTGGGAACACATTGAAGCCTATGGTGACAAAGAAAATATCCTCAGATAAAAACCAATAAGAATCTTTCTGAGAAACTGCTTTGTGATATGTGAACTCATCTCACAGGGTTACACTGTTCTTTTCATGCTAACACTGTTTTCATGGAATCTGCAATAGAATATTTGGGAGCACACTGAAGCCTATAGTGAAAAAGGATAAAAATATCTCCTTAAATAATAACTAGAAAATAGCTTTCTGAGAGACTGCTTAATGATGTGTGAATTCATCTCACAGAGTTACACTGTTCTTTTCATTGAGCAGTAGATTAACACTGTTTTCTTGGAATCTGCAATGGAATACCTCAGAGAGCATTGAAGCTTATGGTGACATAGGATATATCCTCATATAAAAACTAGAAAGAAGCTTTCAAAGAAACTGCTTTGTGAAGTGTTAATTCAACTCACAGAGTTACACGATTCTTTTCAGGGATCAGTTTGGTAGCTCTGGTTTTGAGAATCTGAGAAGGGATATTTTGGATTGCATTGAAGCCTATGGTGACAAAGGAAATATCCTCAGATAAAATTAGAAAGAAACTGTCTGAGAAAGTTCTTTGTGATTTATGAATTCATCTCACAGAGATACACCTTTCTTTTCATGGAGCAGTTTTCTAACATTTTTTTCATGGAATCTGCAAAGGGATCTTTGGGAGTGCATTGAGACCTATAGTGAAAAGGGGAATATCCTCATATAAAAATGAGAAAGAAGTTTTCTGAGAAACTGCTTTTTGATGTGTGAATTCATCTCACAGAGTTACACTGTTCTTTTCATTGAGCACATTCATAACACTATTTTCTTGGAATCTGCCATATTACATTTGGGAGCACATTGAAGCCTATGGTGACAAAGAAAATAACCCCAGATAAAAAGTAGAAAGAAGCTTTCCAAGAAATTTCTTTGTGATGGGTGATTTCATCACACAGAGTTACACATTTGTTTTCTTTGAGCATTTTGGTAGCACTGTTTTTATGGAATCTGCAAAGGGATATTTATGAGCTCCTAGAGGCCTATGGTTAAAAAGGAAAGAACTTCAGATAAAAATTGGAGAGAAGCTTTTCGAGAAACGGTTTTGTGATGTGTGTATTCATCTCATAGAGTTTAACCTTTTTGTTGATTGAGCAATTCAGTATCACTGTTTCTGTGGTATCTAAGAGGAGATATTTTGAAGAACATTGAAGTCCGTGTTTAAAAAGGAAATATCCTCAGATTTCAAATAGAAAGAAGCTTTCTTATAAACTGCTTTGTGATGGGGAATTCATCTCACAGAGTCACACCTTTCTTTTCATTGAGCAGTTTGTTAACACAGTTTTTGTGGAATCTGCAAAAGGATATTTGGGAGTGCATAGAGTCCAATGGCAAAAAAAGGAAATATCTTCAGGTAAAAACTTGAGAGAAGCTTTCTGAGAAACTCCTCTGTGAAGTGTGCATTCATCTCACAGAGTTAAATGTTTTTGTCAAGGGAGCACTTTGGCATCACTGTTTTTGTGGTTTCTGAGAAAGGATACTTGGGAGTGCATTGAAGCCTATAGTGAAAAAGGAAATATACTCGAATAAAAACCAAAAGGATGCTTTCTGAGAAACTGCTTTCTGCTGTGTGAATTCGTCTCACAGAGTTACACTCTTCATTGAGTAGTTTTCTAACACTGTTTTCTTGGAATCTGTAGTGGAATATTTTTGAGTGCATTGAAGCTTAGGGTGACAAAGGAAATATCCTCAGACAAAAACTAAAAAGAAGCTTTCTGAGAAACTGCTTTGTGATTTTTGAGTTCATCTCACAGAGTTACACGATTCTTTTCATGGAGCAGATTGATCACACTGTTTTTATGGAATCTGCAATGTTGTAAAAGGAAATATCCTGAGACTTAAACTAGAAAGAAGCAGATGGTGGAACAGGAAATATCCTCAGATAAAAACTAGAAAGTTTTCCAAGAAATTTGTTTGTGATGGGTGAGTTCATCACACAGAGTTACACATTTATTTACTTAGAGCAGTATGGTAGCACTCTGTATATGAACTCTACAAAGGGATATTCAGGAGCTCCTAGAGGCCTCCATTGAAAAAGGAAATGCTTTCAGATAAAAACTGGAGAGAAGTTTTGTGAGAAACGGTTTTTTGATGGGTCTATTCATCTCGCAGAGTTTAACCATTTGTTGATTGAGCAGTTCGTCATCACAGTTTTTGTGATATCTGAGAAGAGATATTTGGGAGCACATTGAAGCCTATGGTGAAAAATGAAATATCCTCAGATTTAAACCAGAAAGAAGCTTTGTGAGAAACTGCTTTGTGGTAAGTGAATTCACCCACAGAGTTATACCTTTCTTTTCATTGATCAGTTTGGTAACACAGTTTGGTAGGACTGTTTTTGTGGAATATGCAGTGGAATATTTGTGAGCGCAGGGAGGCCTAAGATGAAAAAAGAAAATTCTTCAGGTAACAACTGGAGAGAAGCTTTTGGAAAAACTCCTTTGTGATATGTGAATTCGTCTCATAAAGCTAAAAGTTTCTGTTGAGAAAGCACTTTGGCCTCACTGTTTTTGTGGTGTCAGAGAAGGGATATTTGGGAGCACATTGAAGCCTATGGTAGAAAAGAAAATATCCTCATATAAAAACTAGGAAGAAGCCTCCTGAGAAACTGCTTTGTGATGGTTCAGTTTATCTCACAGAGTTACATCATTCTATTCATGGAGCAGTTTGCTAGCACTGTTTTTGTGGAATCTGCAGAGGGATATTTTGGAGCACATAGGGGCCTGACGTGAAAAAAGAAAATTCTTCAGGTAACAACTGGAGAGAAGCTTTCGGGGAAACTCCTTTGTGATGTGTACATTTGTCTCATAGAGCTATACGTTTCTGTTGAGGGAGCACTTTCGCATCAAGTTTTTGTGGTGTCTGAGAAGGGATATTTGGGAGCACATTGAAGCCTCTGGTGGAAAAGGAAATATCCTCAGATAAAAATCAAAAAGAAAGAACTCTGAGAAACTGCTTTATGATGTGTGAATTCATCTCACAGATTTACACTGTTCTTTTCATTGTGAAGTTTGCTCTCACTGTTTTCTTGGAATCTACAAAGGGATATTTTGGAGCACATTGAAGCTGATGGTGACAAAGTAAATATACTCATATGAAAACTAGAAAGAAGCTTTCTGACAAACCGTTTTGTGATGTGTTAATTCATCTCACTGTGTTACATGATTCTTTTCAAGGATCAGTTTGGTAGTACTGTTTTTGTGGTGCCTGAGAAGGGATATTTGGGAGTGCATGGAAGTTGACGGTGGAAAAGGAAATATCCTGAGATTAAAAACTACAAAGAAGCATTCTGCGAAGTTTCTTTGTGATGGGTGAATTCAGCACACCGAGTTACACCATTGTTTTCTTTGAGCAGTTTGCCATCACTGTTTTTAAGGAATCTGCAAAGGGTTATTCAGAAGCTCCTAGAGGCCTAAGGTGAAAAAGGAAATAACTTCAGATAAAAACTGGAGAGAAGATTTTTGAGAAAGGGTTTTGTGATGTGTGTATTCACTT
>NW_012101416.1:32635-35338 GCF_000951045.1 Mandrillus leucophaeus
CTGAGAAACTGCTTTATGATGTGTGAATTCATCTCACAGATTTACACTGTTCTTTTCATTGTGAAGTTTGCTCTCACTGTTTTCTTGGAATCTACAAAGGGATATTTTGGAGCACATTGAAGCTGATGGTGACAAAGTAAATATACTCATATGAAAACTAGAAAGAAGCTTTCTGACAAACCGTTTTGTGATGTGTTAATTCATCTCACTGTGTTACATGATTCTTTTCAAGGATCAGTTTGGTAGTACTGTTTTTGTGGTGCCTGAGAAGGGATATTTGGCAGTGCATGGAAGTTGACGGTGGAAAAGGAAATATCCTGAGATTAAAAACTACAAAGAAGCATTCTGCGAAGTTTCTTTGTGATGGGTGAATTCACCACACCGAGTTACACCATTGTTTTCTTTGAGCAGTTTGCTATCACTGTTTTTAAGGAATCTGCAAAGGGTTATTCAGAAGCTCCTAGAGGCCTAAGGTGAAAAAGGAAATAACTTCAGATAAAAACTGGAGAGAAGATTTTTGAGAAAGGGTTTTGTGATGTGTGTATTCACTTAATGGAGTTTAAACTTTTTGTCGATTGAGCAGTTCGGCATCACTGTTTTGTGGTATCTGAGAGGAAATATTTGGAGGACATAGAAGCCTATGGTGAAAAAGGAAATATCTTCGGATTTAAACTAGAAAGAAGCTTTCTGAGAGACTGCTTTGTGATGGGTGAATTCATCTTACAGAGTTAGACCTTTCTTTTCATTGAGCTGTTTGGTAACACTGTTTTTGTGGAATCTGCAAAGGGATATTCTGGAGTACACAGAGTCCAGAGGGGAGAAAGGAAATATTTTCAGGTTAAAAACTAGAGAGAAACTTTCTGAGAATCCTCTTTGTGATGTGTGCATTCATCTCACAGAGCTAAGTGTTTCTGTTGAGGGGTCACTGTGGTATCACTGTTTTTGCGCCATCTGAGAAGGGATATTTGGGAGCGCATTGAAGCCTAGGGTGGAAAAGGAAATAACCTCAGAAAAAAATTACAGAGAAGCCTCTGAGAAACCACTTGGTGATGTGTTATTTCATCTCACAAGGTTGCACAATACTTTCCATGGAGCAGTTTGGTAGCACTGTTTTTGGGGAATCTGAGAAGGAATAATTTGGATTACATTGAAGCCTATGGTGACAAAGGAAATATCCTCAGATAAAAACAAAAAAAGTTTTCTTAGAAACTACTTTGTGATTTGAAAATTCATCTCACAGAGTTACACAACTGTTTTCATGGTGGAGTTTGGTAGCACTGATTTGAGGAATCTGAGAAGGGATATTTTTGATTGCATTGAAACCAATGATGACAAAGGAAATATCGTCAGATAAAAACTAGAAAGAAGGTTTCTGAGAAACCTGTTTGTAATGTATGTATTCATCTCACAGAGGAACACCTTTCTTTTCCTGGAGCAGTTTGCTAACACTGTTTTCGTGGAATCTGCAAAGGGATATTTGTGAGTACTTTGAGGCCTATAGTGAAAAAGGAAATATCCTTAGATAAAAACTAGAAAGAGACTTTCTGAGAAACTGCTTTGTTATCTGTGAATTCCTCTCACAGAGTTACACTGTTATTTTCATTGAGCAGTTTAATAACACTGTTTTCTTGGAATCTGCAATAGGATATTTGGGAACACATTGAGGTCTATTGTGACAAAGGAAATATCCTCAGATAAAAACCAAAATGAATCTTTCTGGGAAAGCGCTTTGTGATGTGTCAGTTCAACTCACAGAGTCACACCGTTCCTTTTGTTGAGAAGCTTACTAACACTTGTTTCATGGAATCTGCAATGGAATATTCTGGAGAGCATTGAGGAATATGGAGAAAAAGGAAATATCCTCAGATAAAAACTAAAAAGAAGCTTTCTGAGAAACGTTTTGTTATGTATCAATTCATCTCACAGAGCTACACCATTCTTTTCATGGAGCAATTTTGTAGCACTGTTTTTGGGGAGTCTGAGAAGGGATACTTTGGATTGCATTGAAGCCCAGGGTGACAATGGAAATATAATCAGATAAAAACTAGTAGGAAACTTTCTGGGAAACTTCTTTGTGATGGGTGTATTCATCTTATAGAGTAACACCTTTCTTCTCATGGAGTTGTTTGCTAGCACTGTTTTTGTGGATCTACAAAGTGATATTTGGGAGCGAGTTGAGACCTACGGTGAAAAAAGAAATATTCTCAGATAAAAACTAGAAGGAAGCTTTCTGAGAAACTGCTTAGTGATGTGTGAACTCATCTCACAGAGTTATATCAATCTTTTCATGGAGCAGTTTGCTAACACTGTTTTCATGGAATCTGCAACAGGATATTTTGGAGAGGATTGAAGACTTTGGTGACAACAGAAATATCCTCTGACATAAACTAGAAAGAAGCTTTCTGAGAAATTGCATCATGATGTATTAAGTCATCTCAGAGAGTTACATGATTCTTTTCATTGATCAGCTTTGTAGCCCTGTTTTTTGGTAATCTGAGAAGGGTTATTTTCTATTGCAATTAAGAATATGGTGACAAAGGAAATATCCTCAGATAAAAACTAGAAAGAAGCTTTCTGAGATATTTCTTTGTGATGTGTGAACTCATCTCAAAGAGTTATATCTTTCTTTTCCTGGAGCAGTTTGCTAACATGATTTTCGTGGAATCTGTAAAGGTATATTTGGGAGTGCACTGAGGCCTATAC
>NW_012101416.1:35388-38887 GCF_000951045.1 Mandrillus leucophaeus
CTTTGGTGACAACAGAAATATCCTCTGACATAAACTAGAAAGAAGCTTTCTGAGAAATTGCATCATGATGTATTAAGTCATCTCAGAGAGTTACATGATTCTTTTCATTGATCAGCTTTGTAGCCCTGTTTTTTGGTAATCTGAGAAGGGTTATTTTCTATTGCAATTAAGACTATGGTGACAAAGGAAATATCCTCAGATAAAAACTAGAAAGAAGCTTTCTGAGATATTTCTTTGTGATGTGTGAACTCATCTCAAAGAGTTATATCTTTCTTTTCCTGGAGCAGTTTGCTAACATGATTTTCGTGGAATCTGTAAAGGTATATTTGGGAGTGCACTGAGGCCTATACAGAAAAAGGAAATATCCTTGGAAAAAAAACTAGAAAGAAACATTCTGAGAAACTGCTCTGTAACGTGTGAATTCACCTTACAGAATTATACCTTTTGTTTCATTAAGCAATCTGATAACATGGTTTTCTTGAAATCTGCAATAAGATATTTGGGAGTGCATTGAAGGGTATGGTGACAAAGGAGTGTCCTCAGATAAAAACCAAAAAGAAGAATTCTGTGAAACTTATTTGTGATGTGTGAATTTATCTCAGAGTGTTACACTGTTCTTTTCATTGAGAAATTTGCTAACACTTTTTCCCTGGAATCTGCAATGGGATATTCGGGAGTGCATTGAGGCCTATGGTGAAAGAGGAAGTATCCTCAGAGAAAATCTAGAAAGAAGCTTTCTGAAAAACAGCTTTGCAGCGTGTGATTTTTGTCTCACAGAGTTACACAATTCTCTTAATGGAGCAGTTTGGTAACACTTTTTTGGGGGTATGTGAGAAGGGACATTTTGGATCGCATTGAAGCATAAGGTGAGAAAGGAAATATTCTCAGATAAAAATTAGAAAGCTTCCTGAGAAACTTCTTTGTGATGTGTATATTCATTTCACAGAATAACACCATTCTTTTCCTGAAGCAGTTTGCTAACACTGTTTTGTGGAACCTACAAAGGGACATTTGGGAGGGAGTTGAGGTCTATGGTGAAAATGGAAATATCCTCAGATAAAAACTAGAAAGAAGCTTGTTGAGAAACAGCTTTATGATGTGTGAATTCATCTCACAAAGTTTCACCATTCTTTTCATGGAGAAGTTTGGTAGCACTGTTTTTGGTGAATCTGGGAAGCGATATTTTGAATTGCATTGAAGACTATGGTGACAAAGGAAATATCCTCAGATAAAAACTAGAAAGAAGCTTTCTGAGAAACTGCATTGTGATGTGTGAATTCATCACACTGAGGTACATGATTCTTTTCTTACAGCAGTTTGCTAACACTGTTTTCATGGAATCTGCAATTGGATATTTAGGAGCACAGGAAAGTCTATGGTGACACAATAAATATCCTCAGATAAAAACCATAAAGAAGTTTCTGAGAAACTGATATGTGATATGTTAATTCATCTCACAGAGTTACATGATTATTTTCATGCGTCAGTTTGGTAGCACTGTTTTTGGGGATCTGAGAAGGGATACTTTGGATCACATTTAAGCCTATGGTGTCAAAGGAAATATTCTCAGATAAAAACTAGAAAGAAGCTTTCTGAGAAAGTTCTTTGTGATGTGTGAATTAAACCCACAGAGTTACCCCTTTCTTTCATGGAGCAGTTTACTAACACTGTTTTCATGGAATCTGCAAATAGATATTTGTGGGCGTACTGAGGCCTATAGTGAATAAGGAAATAACCTCAGAAAAAAACTAGAAAGAAGCTTTCTGAGAAACTTCTTTGTGATGTTTGATTTCATCTTACTGAGTTTCACTGTTCTTTTCATTGAGCAATTTGATAACACTGTTTTCGTGAAATATGCAATAGGATATGTGGGAGCACATTGATGCCTATGGTGACAACGGAAATATACTCAGATAAAAACGACAAAGAATCTTTCTGAGAAACTGCTTTGTGATGTGTGAATTCACCTCACAGAGTAACACTGTTCTTTTCATTGAGCAGTTTGCTAACACTGTTTTGTTGGAATCTGCAATGGGATGTTTCAGAGCAAATTGAAGCTTATGGTGACAAAGGGAATATCCTCAGAAAAAACTAGAAAGAAGCTTGCTGAAAAACTGCTTTGTGATGTGCTAAATCATCTCACAGAATTGCAGGATTCTTTTCCTGGAGTAGTTTGGTAGCACTGTTTTTGCAGAATCTGAGAAGGGATATTTTGGATTGCATTGAAGCCTATGGTGACAAAAGAAATATCTTCAGATAAAAACTAGAAAGAAGTTTTCTGAGAGAGTTATTTGTGATGTGTGAATTCATTTCACAGAGGTACACCTTTCTTTTCATGGAGAACTTTGATAGCACTGTTCTTGTGGAATCTGTAAAGGAATATTTGGGAGCCCATTGAGGCCCATGGTGAAATAGGAAATATACTCAAGTAAAAACTAGAAAGAAGCTTTCTGAGAAACAGCTTTGTGATGTGTGAATTCATCTTACAGAGTTACACCATTCTTTTCATTGAGCAGTTTGATAACACTGTTTTCATGGAACCTGCAATAGGATTTTTTGGAGCACATTGAAGCCTCTGGTGACAAAGAAAATATCCTCTGATAAAAACCAAAAGGAATCTTTCTGTGAAACTGCTTTGTGATGTGTGAATTTATCTCACAAAGTTACACCATTCTTTTCTTTGAGAGGTTTGCTAACACATTTTTTCTGTAATCTGCAATGCGTTATTTAAGAGCGTTTAGAGGAATATGGTGAAAAAGGAAATATCCTCAGATAAAAACTAGTAAAAGCTTACTGAGAAACCACTTGGTGATATTTGAATTCATTTCACAGAATTACAACATTCTTTTCTTGGAGTAATCTAGTGGCAATGTTTTGGGGGATTCTGCAATAGGATACTTGGGAGCCCATGGAAACCTATGGTGACAAAGGAAATATCCTCAGACAAAAACAAAAAAGAAATTTTCTGAGAAACTGCTATGTGATGTGTGAATTCATCTCGCCAATTTACACCTTTCTTTTCATGGATCAGTTTGCTAACACTGTTTGCATGGAAATTTCAAAGGGATATTCATGAGCGCATTGAGGCCTCTGGTGAAAAAGGAAATATCCTGTGACAAAAACTAGAAAGAAGCTTTCTGAGAAACTGCTTTGTGTTTTGCAAATTCATCTCACAGAGTTACACGATTCCTTTCATGGAGCAGTTGGGTAGCACTGTTTTTGGGGAATCTGGGAAGGGATATTTTCGATCACCTTGAAACCTATGGTGACAAAGGAGATATAATCAGATAAAAACTAGAAAGAAGCTTTCTGAAAAACTTCTTTGTGACATATGTATTCATCTCACAGAGTAACACTTTTCTTTTTATGGAGCAGTTTGCTAACACTGTTTTTGTGGAATCTACAAAGTGATATTTGGGAGCAAGTTGAGACCTATGGTGAGAAAGGAAATATCCACAGATAAAACTAGAAAAGAGCTCTTTGAGAAATTGCTTTTTGA
>NW_012101416.1:40332-43143 GCF_000951045.1 Mandrillus leucophaeus
ACTGCTTTGTGATGTGTGAATTCATCTCAGAGAGATACATGTTGCTTTCATTGAGCAGTTTGTGAAGCTGTTTTCTTGGAATCTGCAATCGGATTGGATATTTTGGAGTGCATTGAAGCTTATGATGACAAAGGAAATATCTGCTTATAAAAACTAGAAATAAGATTTCTGAGGAATGGCTTTGTGACGTTTAATTCATCTCACAGAGTTACATGATTCTTTCCATGGATCAGTTTGGTAGCACTGTTTTTGGGGAATCTGCAATAGGATATTTGGGAGCACAATGAAGCAGTTGGTGACAAAGGAAATATCCTCAGACAAAAACCAAAAAGAAACGTTTTGAGAAACTGCTTTGTGATATGTGAATTCCTCTCAGAGATTTACACCTTTATTTTCATGGAGCAGTTTGCTAACACTATTTCCGTGTAATCTGCAAAGGGATATTCCTGAATGCAAGAGGACATTTTGTAAAACAAAAATATCCTGACAAAAACTAGAAAGAAGCGTTTTGAGAAACTGCTTTGTGATTTGTGAATTCATCTCACAGTGTTACATGATTCTTTTCATGGAGCAGGTTGTTAGCACTGTTTTCTTGGAATCTGCAATGGGATATTTTGGAGCGCATTGAAGCTTATGATAAAAAAGGAAATACCTTAATATAAAAACTAGAAGGAAGATTTCTGAGAAAGTCCTTTGTGATGTGTTAATTCGTCTCACAGAATTACCTTTTTTTTTTCCATGGAGCAGCTAGTTAGTACTCTTTTTGGGGAATATGAGAAGGGAAATTTTGGATCGCATTAAAGCCAATGGTGGCAAAGGAAATATCCTCAGATAAAAACTAGAAAGAAGCATTCTGAGAAACTTCCTTGTGATGTGTGAATTCACTACACAGAGTTACACTGTTCTTTTCATTGAGCAGTCTGCTAACGCTGTTTTCTTGGAATCTGAAATAAGATATTTGGGAGCGCATTGAAGCCTCTGGTGCAAGGTAATATCTTCAGATATAAACGGAAAAGAAGCTATCTGAAAACCCTCTTTGTGATATATCAATTTGTCTTATAGAGTTAACACTGTTCCTTTCATTGAGCAGTTTGCTAACACTGTTTTCTTGGGATCCGCAATGGTATATTTCATAGCGCTTTGAAGATTATGGTGACAAATGAATATTCTCATATAAAAACTAGATAGAAGCTTTCTGAGAAACTGCTTCATGATGTATTAATTCATCACAGAGTGTTTCACAATCCTTTTCATGGATGAGTTTGATAGTAATGTTTTTGCAGAATCTGAGAAGGAATATTTTGTATCATATTGAAGGTTATGTTGACAAAGTAAATATTCTCTGATAGAAGTAGAAAGAAGTTTTCTGAGAAAGTACTTTGTGATGTGTGATTTCATCTCAGAGAGTTACATCACTGTTTTCATTGAGCAGTTTGATCACACAGGTTTCGTGGAATCTACAAAGGGATATTTGGGAGTGCATTGAGGCCTACAGTGAAAAAGGAAATATCCTCAGTTAAATACTAGAAAGAAGCTTTCTGAGAAACTGCTTTGTGATGTGTGAATTCATCTCACAGAGTTACACCATTCTTTTCATTGAGAAGTTTACTGACACTTTTTTCTTTTAATTTTCAATGAGATATTTGGGAGGGCATTGAGGAATATGGTGAAAAAGGAAATATCCTCAGATAAAAAATAGAAAAAGCTTTTTGAGAAACAGCTGTGTACTTACAGAGTACACCACTGTTTTCATGGAGCAATTTGGTTGTACTCTTTTTGGGGAATCTGAGAAGGGATATTTTGAATGACATTGAAGCCTATGGTGACAAAGGAAATAACTTCACATAAAAACTAGAAAGAAGCTTTCTGAGAAAGTTCCTTGTGATGTGTAAATTCATACCTCAGAGTTACACCTTTCCTTTCATGGAGCCATTTCCTAACACTGTTTTCATGGAATCTGCAAAATTTTATTTGGGAGTGCATTGAGACCTATAGAGAAAAAGGAAATATCCTCATGTAAAAACGACAATGAAGTTTTTGGATAAACTGCATTCTGATGTGTTAATTCATTTCTCAGAGTTACATGATTCTTTTTGTGGATCAGTTTGGTAGTATTGTTTCTGGGGAATCTGAGAAGGCAAATGATTAAAAGCAAATGGTGAAAAAGGAAGTATCCTCAGAGAAACACTAGAAAGAAGCTTTCTGAGAAGGTTCTTTATGATGTGTGAATTCATCTCACAGAGTTACACCTTTCTTTTCATGGAGCAGTTTGCTAACACTGTTTTCATGGAATATTCAATGAGATATTCTAGAGCACATTGAGGTCTATACTGAAAAAGGAAATATCCTCAGGTAAAAACTAGAAAGGAGACTTCTGAGAAACTGCTTTGTGATGCGTGAATTCATCTCACAGAGTTACACAATTCTTTTCATGGAGCAGTTTGGTAGCACTGTTTTAGGGGAATCTGAGTAGTGATATTTTGGATCACATTGAAGCCTTGGTGACAAAGGAAATATCCTCAGACAAAAACTACAAAGAAGTTTTCTGAGATATATCCTTGTGATATATGAATTCATCTCACAGAGTTACACCTTTCTTTTCTTAGGGCAGTTTGCTAACACGGTTTTTACGGAATCTGCAAAGGGATATTTGGGAGTGTACTGAGGCCTATACTGAAAAAGAAAATATCCTCAGAAAAAAACTAGAAAGAAACATTCTGAGAAACTACTTTGTGATGTGTGAATTCATCTTACAGAATTATACCATTCTTTTCATTGAGCAGTCTGATGACACTGTTTTCATAGAATCTG
>NW_012101416.1:43193-46465 GCF_000951045.1 Mandrillus leucophaeus
TGGAATCTGCAAAATTTTATTTGGGAGTGCATTGAGACCTATAGAGAAAAAGGAAATATCCTCATGTAAAAACGACAATGAAGTTTTTGGATAAACTGCATTCTGATGTGTTAATTCATTTCTCAGAGTTACATGATTCTTTTTGTGGATCAGTTTGGTAGTATTGTTTCTGGGGAATCTGAGAAAGCAAATGATTAAAAGCAAATGGTGAAAAAGGAAGTATCCTCAGAGAAACACTAGAAAGAAGCTTTCTGAGAAAGTTCTTTATGATGTGTGAATTCATCTCACAGAGTTACACCTTTCTTTTCATGGAGCAGTTTGCTAACACTGTTTTCATGGAATATTCAATGAGATATTCTAGAGCACATTGAGGTCTATACTGAAAAAGGAAATATCCTCAGGTAAAAACTAGAAAGGAGACTTCTGAGAAACTGCTTTGTGATGCGTGAATTCATCTCACAGAGTTACACAATTCTTTTCATGGAGCAGTTTGGTAGCACTGTTTTAGGGGAATCTGAGTAGTGATATTTTGGATCACATTGAAGCCTTGGTGACAAAGGAAATATCCTCAGACAAAAACTACAAAGAAGTTTTCTGAGATATATCCTTGTGATATATGAATTCATCTCACAGAGTTACACCTTTCTTTTCTTAGGGCAGTTTGCTAACACGGTTTTTGCGGAATCTGCAAAGGGATATTTGGGAGTGTACTGAGGCCTATACTGAAAAAGAAAATATCCTCAGAAAAAAACTAGAAAGAAACATTCTGAGAAACTACTTTGTGATGTGTGAATTCATCTTACAGAATTATACCATTCTTTTCATTGAGCAGTCTGATGACACTGTTTTCATAGAATCTGCAATAAGATATTTGGGAGTGCATTGAAGCCTATGGTGACAAAGGAAGTATCCTCAGATAAAAAACAAAAAGAAGCCTTCTGTAAAACTTATTTTTGATGTGTGAATTCATCTCACAGTGTTACACTGTTCCTTTCATTGAGAAGTTTACTAACATTTTTTTCCTGGAATCTGCAATGGGATATTCGGGAGAGCATTGAGGCCTAGGGTGAAAGAGGAAATATCCTCAGAGAAAAACTAGAAAGAAGCCTTCTGAGAGACAGTTTTGTGGTGTGTGAATTCATCTCACAGAGATACACCATTCTTTTCATGGAGCAGTTTGGTAGCACTGTTTTAGGGGACTCTGAGAAGTGATTTTTTTTTTTATCACGTTGAAGCCTATGGTGAAAAAGGAAATATCCTCAGAGAAAAACTAGAAAAAAGCTTTCTGAAAAACTGTTTTGTGATGCCTGAATTAATCTTACAAACTTACACCCTTCTTTTCAATGAGCATTGTGATAACACCATTTTCGTGGAATCTGCAATAGGATATTTGGGAGCACATTCAAGCCTGTGGTGACAAAGGAAGTATCCTCAGATAAAAACTAAAAAGGAATTTTCTGAGAAACTGTTTTGTGATGTGTGAATTCAAGTCACAGATTTACACGTTTCTTTTAATGGAGCAGTTTCCTAACACTATTTTCGTAGAATATGCAAAGGGATATTTGTGAGCTCATTGAGGCCTATAGTGAAAAAGGAAATATCCTCATATAAAAACTACAGAAAACCTTTCTGTGGAAATACTTTGGGATTTTTGAATCCATCCCACAGAGTTACACAATTCTTTTCATGGGGCCATTTGGTAGCAGTCTTCTTGGGGAATCTGAGAAGGGATGTTTCAGATTGCATTGAAGCCTTCAGTGACAAAGGAAATATACTCAGATAAAAATGAGAAAGAAGCTTTCTGAGAAACTGCATTGTGATGTGTGAATTCATTTCACCAAAGTACAAGATTGTTTCATTACAGCAGTTTGCTAGTACTGTTTCCATGGAATATGCAATTGGATACTTGGGAGCGCAGTGAAGCCTATGGTGAAAAAGGAAATATCCTCAGATCAAAACTAGAAAGAAGCTTTCTGAGAAACTGCTTTGTGATGCCTGAATTCATTTTACAAAGTTACACCCTACTTTTCAATGAGCATTGTGATAACAGTGTTTTCATGGAATCTGCAATAGGATGTTTGGGAGCACATTCAAGCCTGTGGTGTAAAGGAAATATCCTCAGAGAAAAACGAAAAAGAAGCTTTTTTAGAAACTCTTTGGTGATGTGTGAATTCAAGTCACAGATTTATGTTTCTTTTCATGGAGCAGTTTCCTAACACTATTTTCGTAGAATATGCAAAGGGATATTTGTGAGCGCATTGAGGCCTATAGTGAAATAGGAAATATCCTCATACAAAATCTACAAAGAAGCTTTCTGTGAAACTCCTTTGCGATTTTTGAATTCATCCCACAGAATTACATGATTCTTTTCATGGAGCCGTTTGGTAGCACTGTTTTTAGGGAATCTGAGAAGGGATGTTTCAGATCATATTGAAGTCTATAGTGACAAAGGAAATATCTCAGATAAAAACTAGAAAGAATCTTTCTGAGAAACTTCTTTGTGGTGTGTTAATTAATCTCACAGAGTTACAACCTTCACTTAATGGAACAGTTTGCTAACACTATATTCGTAAAATCTACAAAGGAATATTTGGGAGCAAGTTGTGACCAATGATGAAAAAGGAAATATTCTCAGATAAAAACTAGATAGAAGCTTTCTGAGTAATTGCTTTGTGATGTGTGATTTGATCTCACGGAGTTACACCAGCCTTTTCATTTAGAATTTTGGTAGCACATTTGTGGGGAATGTAAGAAGGAATATTTTGAATTGCATTGAAGCCTATGATAACAAAGGAAATAGCCTCATATAAAATCAGAAAGAAGCTTTCTGAGAAAGTTCTTTGTGATGTGTGAATTCATCTCACAGAGTTACATGAAGATTTTCATGGATCAGTTTGGCAGCACTGTTTTTGGGGAATCTGAGATGGGATATTTTTGATCACATTGAAGCTTACAGTGCAAAAGAAAATATCCTCAGACAAAAACCAAAAAGAAATTTTCTGAGAAACTGCTTTGGGATGTGTGAATTCATATCACAGAGTTACACTGTTTTTTTCATTGAAAAGTTTGCTAACACTTTTTTCGTGGAATGTGCAGTGGGATATTCTGGAGTGCATTGAGGAATATGGTGAAAAGGTAATATTCTGAGATAAAAACTAGAAAGAAGTTTTCAGAGAAACAGCTTTGTGAGGACTTAATTCAACCCACAGACTTACACCATTATTTTCATGGAGCACTTTTGTAGCACTGTTTTTGGGGAATCTGAGAAGGAA
>NW_012101416.1:47128-50451 GCF_000951045.1 Mandrillus leucophaeus
AAACTAGAAAGAAGCTTTCTGAGAAACTTCTTTCTGATGTGTGAATTCATCTCACAGAGGTATACCATTCTTTTCATTGAGATGTTTGCTAACACTTTTTTGTGGAATCTGCAATGAGATACTCGAGGGCACATTGATTAATATGGTGAAAAAGTAAATATCCTCAGATAAAAACTAGAAAGAAGCCTTCTGAGGAAGTTCTTTGTGATGTGTGAATTTGTCTTACAGAGTTACACCATACTTTTCATGGATGAGTTTGGTAGTACTATTTTT
This sequence comes from Mandrillus leucophaeus, assembly GCF_000951045.1. Lineage (NCBI taxonomy): Eukaryota > Metazoa > Chordata > Mammalia > Primates > Cercopithecidae > Mandrillus > Mandrillus leucophaeus. The sequence goes on from NW_012101416.1 coordinate 47,402, forward strand.
CGGGAATCTGAGAAGGGATATTTTGGATCGCATTGAATCCTATGGTGACAAAGGAAATATCCTCAGATAAAAACTAGAAAGAAGCATTCTGATAAACTTCTTTGTGTTATGTGTACTCATCTCAAAGAGTAACAACTTTATCTTCAAGGAGCAATTCGCTAACACTGTTTTTGTGGAATCTGCAATTGATATTTGGGAGCGAGTTGAGGCCGAAGGTGAAAAAGAAAATATCCTCAGACAAAAACCAGAAGGAAACTTTCTGAGAAACCCCTTTGTGATTTGAGAATTCAGCTCATGGAGTTACATTACTCTTTCATGGAGAAGTTTGGTAGCACTGTTTTTGGGGAATCTGAGAAGGGATATGATGGATTGCATTGAAGCCTGTAGTTACAAAGGAAATATCCTTAGATAAAAACTAGAAAGAAGGCTTCTGAGAAACTTATTTGTGATACGTGAATTCATCTGAGTTACACCGTTCTTTTCACTGAGAAGCTTGCTAACACTTTTCTCGTGGAATCTGCAATGGGATATTCGGGAGCACATTGAGGCCTATAGTGAAAAAGGAAATATCCTCAGACAAAAACCAAAAAGCAGCTTTTTGAGAAACTGCTTTTTGATGTGTGAATTCATCTCACAGATTTACAAGTTTCTTTTCATGGAGCAGTTTGCTAACACTGTTTTCGTGTAATCAGCAAAGGGATATTTGCTAGCGTATTGAGGCCTACAGTGAAAAAGGAAATATCCTAATACAAAAACTAGAAAGAAGCTTTCTGAGAAACTGTTTTGTGATTTGTGAATTCGTCTCACCATTTCACAATTCTTTTCATGGAGCAGTTTGGTAGCACTGTTTTTGGGGAATCTGAGGAGGGATAATTTTGATTGCATCAAAGCCCATGGTGAAAAAGGAATTATCCTCAGATAAAAACTAGAAAGAAGCTTTATGAGAAACTTCTTTGTGATTTTTGTATTCACCTCACAAGGTTACACTTTTCATGGAAGAGTGTGTTAACACTGTTTTCATGGAATCTGCAAATGGACATTTGGGAGCGTATTGAGGCCTATGGTGAGAAAGGAAATATCCTCAGATAAAAACGAGAAAGAAGTTTTCTGAGAAACTGGTTTATGATGTGTTAATTCATCTCACGGAGTTACATGATTCCTTTCAAGGATCAGTTTGGTAGCAATATTTTTTGGGAATCTGAGAAGGGATATTTTGGATCGCATTGAAGCCTATGGTGGCAAAGAAAATATCATCAGATGAAAACTAGAAAGAAACTTTCTGAGAAAGTTCCCTGTGATGTGAGAATTCATCTCACAGTTACACCTTTCTTTTCATTGAGCAGCTTGCTAACACTGTTTTCATGGAATCTGCAAATGGATGTTTGGGAGCCCATTGAGGCATATAGTGAAAAGGGAAATATCCTCAGAGAAAAACTAGAAAGAAGCTCTCTGAGAAATTGCCTAGCAATGTGTGAATTCATCTCAAAGAATTACACTGATCTCTTCATTGAGCAGTTTCCTAACACTGTTTTCGTGGAATCTACAAAGGGATAATTGGGAGCGCATTGAGGACTATAGTGAAAAAGGAAATATCCTCAGATAAAAGCGAGAAAGAAATTGTCTGAGAAACTGCTTTATGATGTGTGAATTCATCTGACAGACTTACACCATTCTTTTCATTCAGCAGTTTGATAACACTGTTTTCATGGAATCTGAAATAGGATATTTTGGAGTGCATGGAAGCCTCTGATGAAAAAGGAGCTATCCTCAAATAATAACTAGAAAGAAACTTTCTGAGAAACTGCTTAGTGATGTGTGAATTCATCTCACCGAGTTACACTTTTCTTTTCAGTGAACATTTTGATAACACTGTTTTCTTAGAATATGCAATGGGATATCTTGGAGTGCATTGAAGCTTATGGTGACATAGGATATATCCTCATATAAAATCTAGAAAGAAACATTCTGAAAAACTGCTTTGTGATGGGTTAATTCATCTAACACCATTACACGATTCTTTTCATGGATCAGTTTGGTAGCACTGTTTTTGGGCAATCTGAGAAGGGATATTTTGGATTGCTTTGAATTCTATGGTGACAAAGGAAATATCTTCAGATAAAAACTAGAAAGAAGGTTTCTGAAAACTTCTTTGTGATGTGTGAATTCATCTCACAGAGTTACACCTTTTTGGCCATGAAGCAGTATGTTAGCACCGTTTTTGTGGAATCTGCAAAGGGATATTTGGGAGTGCAATGAGGCCTATAGAGATAAAGGAAACATCCTCAGATAAAAACTAGACAGAATCTTTCGGAGAAAACGCTTTATGATGTTTGAATTCATCTCAGAGTTTCACTGCTCTTTTCATTCAGCAGTTTGCTAACACTGTTTTCATGGAATCTGCAATGGGATACTTCAGAGCACATTGAAGCTTATGGTGACAAAGGAAATATCCTCAAACAAACACTGAAAAGCAGCATTCTGAGAATCTGCTTTGAGACTTTTGAATTCATCTCACAGAGTTACATGATTATTTTAATGGATCAGATTGCTAGCACTGTTTTTCAGGAATCTGAGAAGGGATATTTGGGATCACATTGAATCCTATGCTTTAAAGGAAATGTCCTAAGATAAAAACTAGAAAGAAGTTTTCTGAGAAAGTTCTTTGTGATATTTGAACTCCTCTCACAGAGATACACCGTTCTTTTCATTGAGCATTTTGATAACACTGATTTTGTGGCATCTGCAATAGGATATTTGGGAGCACATTGAAGCCTATGGTGACAAAGGAAATATCCTCAGATAAAAACTAGAAAGAAGGTTCCTGAGAACCTGCTTGACGTTGTTGAAATTAATCTCTGAGAGACACACGTTTCTTTTCATGGAGCAGTTTGTTAGCACTGTTTTTGGGGAGTCTGAGGAGGGATATTTTGGATCACCTTGAAGCCTATGGTGACAAAGGAAATATCCCCAGATAAAAACTAGAAAAAAGCTTTCTGAGATAGTTCTTTGTGATGTGTGAATTCTTCTCAAAGAGTTACACGTTTCTATTC
>NW_012101416.1:54501-58083 GCF_000951045.1 Mandrillus leucophaeus
GAAAGAAGTTTTCTGAGAAACTGCTTTGTGAAGTGGAAATTCATCCCACAGAGTTACACCATTCTTTTAAGTGAGAAGTTTGCTAACACTTTTTTCAGGGAATCTGCATTGGGATATTCCAGAACTCATTGAGGAATATGGGGGAAAAGGTAATATCCTCAGATAGAAACTAGAAAGAAACTTTCTGAGAAACTGCTTTGTGATGTGTTAGTTTATCTCACAGAGTTACACGATTCTTTTCATGGGTTACTATGGTAGCAGTGTTTTTGGGGAATGTGCGAAGGGATATTTTGGATCTCATCGAAGCCTATGTTGAGAAAGGAAATATCGTCAGATAAAAACTAGAAAGAATCTTTCTGAGAAACGTCTTTGTGACGTGTGAATTCATCTCACTGAGTTACACCTCTCTTTTCATGGAGCAGTTTGTTAACAATGTTTTCATGGAATCTGCAATAAGATAGTCCAGAGCGCATTGAGGCCTATTGTGAAAAATGAAATATCCTCATATAAAAACTAGAAAGCAGCTTTCTGAGAAACAGCTTTGTGATGTGTTATTTCATCTCACACAGGTACATGATAGTTTTCAAGTATGAGTTTGGTAGCAGTGTTTTTGGGGTATCTGAGAAGGGATATTTTGGATTGCCTTGAAGCCTATGGTGACGAAGGAAATATCCTCTGATAAAAACTAGAAAGAATCTTTCTCAGAAAGTTCTTTGTGATGTGTGAATTCATCTCACAGAGTTAAAGCTTTCTTCTCATGGACGAGTTTGATAACACTGTTTTCCTGGAATCTACAATAGGATATTTGGCAGAGCATTGAGGCCTATGGTGACATAGGAACTATCCTCAGATAAAAACCAAAAGAAAGCCTTCTGAGAAACTTCTTTGTGATGTGTGAATTCATCTCACAGAGTTAAAGCTTTCTTCTCATGGACGAGTTTGATAACACTGTTTTCCTGGAATCTACAATAGGATATTTGGCAGAGCATTGAGGCCTATGGTGACATAGGAACTATCCTCAGATAAAAACCAAAAGAAAGCCTTCTGAGAAACTTCTTTGTGATGTGTGAATTCATCTCACAGAGTTAAAGCTTTCTTCTCATGGACGAGTTTGATAACACTGTTTTCCTGGAATCTACAATAGGATATTTGGCAGAGCATTGAGGCCTATGGTGACATAGGAACTATCCTCAGATAAAAACCAAAAGAAAGCCTTCTGAGAAACTTCTTTGTGATGTGTGAATTCATCTCACAGAGTTAAAGCTTTCTTCTCATGGACGAGTTTGATAACACTGTTTTCCTGGAATCTACAATAGGATATTTGGCAGAGCATTGAGGCCTATGGTGACATAGGAACTATCCTCAGATAAAAACCAAAAGAAAGCCTTCTGAGAAACTTCTTTGTGATGTGTGAATTCATCTCACAGAGTTAAAGCTTTCTTCTCATGGACGAGTTTGATAACACTGTTTTCCTGGAATCTACAATAGGATATTTGGCAGAGCATTGAGGCCTATGGTGACATAGGAACTATCCTCAGATAAAAACCAAAAGAAAGCCTTCTGAGAAACTTCTTTGTGATGTGTGAATTCATCTCACAGAGTTAAAGCTTTCTTCTCATGGACGAGTTTGATAACACTGTTTTCCTGGAATCTACAATAGGATATTTGGCAGAGCATTGAGGCCTATGGTGACATAGGAACTATCCTCAGATAAAAACCAAAAGAAAGCCTTCTGAGAAACTTCTTTGTGATGTGTGAATTCATCTCACAGAGTTAAAGCTTTCTTCTCATGGACGAGTTTGATAACACTGTTTTCCTGGAATCTACAATAGGATATTTGGCAGAGCATTGAGGCCTATGGTGACATAGGAACTATCCTCAGATAAAAACCAAAAGAAAGCCTTCTGAGAAACTTCTTTGTGATGTGTGAATTCATCTCACAGAGTTAAAGCTTTCTTCTCATGGACGAGTTTGATAACACTGTTTTCCTGGAATCTACAATAGGATATTTGGCAGAGCATTGAGGCCTATGGTGACATAGGAACTATCCTCAGATAAAAACCAAAAGAAAGCCTTCTGAGAAACTTCTTTGTGATGTGTGAATTCATCTCACAGAGTTAAAGCTTTCTTCTCATGGACGAGTTTGATAACACTGTTTTCCTGGAATCTACAATAGGATATTTGGCAGAGCATTGAGGCCTATGGTGACATAGGAACTATCCTCAGATAAAAACCAAAAGAAAGCTTTCTGAGAAATGGCTTGTGATGTGTGAATACACCTCACAGAGTTACACTGTTCTTTACATTCAGAAGTTTGCTAAAACTTTTTTCCTTTATTCTGCAATAGGATATTCGAGAGCACATTCAGGAATATGGTGAAAAAGGAAATATCCTCAGATAAAAACAAGAAAGATGTTTTCTGAGAAACTGCATTATGACATGTGAATTCATCACACAGAGTTACACGTTCTTTTTCCATGGAGCAATTTACTGACACTATTTTCATGGAATCTGCAAAGAGATATTTGTGAGCAAATTGAGGCAAACAGTGAAAAGGGAAATATCCTCATACAAAAACTAGAAAGAAGCTTTCTGAGAAACTTCTTTGTGAATTCTTCCCACAGAGTTACACCTCTCTTTTCATGGAGAGGTTTGCTAACACTCTTTTCACGGTATCTGTAGTGGGATTTTCTGGAGCGCATTGAGGCCTTAAGTGAAAAAGGAAATATCCTCATATAAAAATTAGAAAGAAGCTTCCTGAGAAACCACTTTGTGATGTGTGATTTCATCTAACAGAGTTACACGATCCTTTTCATGAATCAGTTTGGTACCACTGATTTTGGGAAATCTGAGAAGGGATATATTGGATCACATTGAAGAATATGGTGACAAAGGAAATAGCCTCAGATAAAAACTAGAAAGAATCATTCTGAGAAAGTTCCTTGTAATGTGTGAATTCACATCACAGAATTACACCTTTCTTCTCATGCAGCAGTTTGATAACACTGTTTTCATGGAATCTGCAATAGGATATTTTTGGGAGTGCATTGAGGCTTATGGAGACAAAGGAACCATCCTCAGATAAAAAACAAAGAGAAGTTTTCTGTGAAACAACTTTATGATGTGTGTATTCACATCACAGGGTTACACCTTTTTTTCATAGAGAAGTTTGCTATCACTTTTTTTCTTTATTCTGCAATGGGATATTTGAGAGCACATTGAGGAATATGGTGAAAAAGGAAATATCCTCAGATAAAAACTAGAAAGAAGTTTTGTGAGAAACTGCATTGTGATATGTGAATTCATCTCACAGAGTTACACCATTTTTTTCATGGAACAGTTTGACAACTTTGGTTTTGGGGAATATGAGAAGGGATATTTTGGATCACACTGAAGCCTATGGTGACAAAGGAAATATCCACAGATAAAAACTAGAAAGAAGCTTTCTGAGAAAGTTCTTTGTGATGGGTGAATTCATCTCACAGAGTTACACCTTTCTTTTCATTGTGCAGTTTGCTAACACTATTTTCCTGGAATCTGCAATGGGATATTTGGGAGCACATTGAGGCCTATGGTGAAAAA
>NW_012101416.1:58133-60265 GCF_000951045.1 Mandrillus leucophaeus
AGAGTTACACCTTTCTTTTCATGGAGCAGTTTCCTAACACTGTTTTCGTGGAATCTGCAAAGGGATATTTGGGAGCACATTGAGGACTATAATGAAAAAGGAAATATTCTCAGATAAAGAAAATAAAGAAACTTTCTGAGAAACTGCTTTGTGATGTGTGAATTCATCTCACATAGTTTCACCATTCTTTTCCTATATCAGTTGGCAACACTGTTGTTGTGGAATCTGAGAAGGGATATATTGGATTGCATCGAAGCCTAGGCTGACAAAGGAAATACCCTCAGATAAAAACTGGAAAGACTCTTTCAGAAAAACTACTTTGTGATGTGTGAATTCATCTCACAGAGATACACCCTTCTTTACATTGAACAGTACTCCTTTCGTGGAATCTGCAATAGAATGTTTTGGAGTGCAATGAAATCCATGGTAAAAACGGATATATCCTCAGATAACAACTAAAAGAAGCCTTCTGAGAAACTGCGTTGTGATGTGTGAATTCATCTCACAGGATTTCACTGTTCTTTCATTGAGCAGTTTGCTAACATTGTTTTCTTGGAATCTGCAATGGATATTTGGGAGTGCATTGAAGCTAATGGTAACAAAGGAAATATCCTCATACAAAAACTAGAAAGTAGTTTTCTGAGAAACCACTTTGTGATGTGTTAGTTTATCTCACAGAGTTACACGATTCTTTTTATGGAGCAGATCAGTAGCACTGTTTTGGGGGACTCTGAGAAGGGATATTTTTGTTTGCTTTGAAGCCTTTGGTGACAAAGGAAATATTCTCATATGAAATATAGAAAGTGTCTTAATTTAATTTAATTTAATAACTGTCTTAATTTAATGCTTAATTTAGGATAGCTAAATAATTAAACAAGAGGCCAAAGTACATAAGAAAGTGGCAGTCTTTTATTGCAAATTTGCACACACTCTCGGGCAAGGTTCTCCAGTCCTCAGGTATGGGGCCAGGGAAGTCACGCCGGCACTTTTGGGTGAGCTTCTCCAGTCCACAAGTAGGAGGGGCTGAAGAAGTCACACAGGCTCCTGCCGGCAGCAGACTTTTATGCATTGGTACTGGAAGGGGGAAGGCAGTGGGCAGGTTAAGGGCGTGATAGGGGCATCTCTGTAGGTGTGGCCAGGTAAGTTTTGATCTCTTCCGATTGACGTCACCTGGCACATGCTCGGTTGTCCTGCACTTATTCGTGTATGGGAAAGTTGGTGATGAAGAACCCGGAAGCAATCGGGACTATGCCATCTTGTTCACCTTCCTCCATTTTGTCCCTTCTCCTTCACCCAAACTGAAAGAAGTTTTCTGAGAAACTGCTTTGTGAAGTGGAAATTCATCCCACAGAGTTACACCATTCTTTTAAGTGAGAAGTTTGCTAACACTTTTTTCAGGGAATCTGCATTGGGATATTCCAGAACTCATTGAGGAATATGGGGGAAAAGGTAATATCCTCAGATAGAAACTAGAAAGAAACTTTCTGAGAAACTGCTTTGTGATGTGTTAGTTTATCTCACAGAGTTACACGATTCTTTTCATGGGTTACTATGGTAGCAGTGTTTTTGGGGAATGTGCGAAGGGATATTTTGGATCTCATTGAAGCCTATGTTGAGAAAGGAAATATCGTCAGATAAAAACTAGAAAGAATCTTTCTGAGAAACGTCTTTGTGACGTGTGAATTCATCTCACTGAGTTACATCTCTCTTTTCATGGAGCAGTTTGTTAACAATGTTTTCATGGAATCTGCAATAAGATAGTCCAGAGCGCATTGAGGCCTATTGTTAAAAATGAAATATCCTCATATAAAAACTAGAAAGCAGCTTTCTGAGAAACAGCTTTGTGATGTGTTATTTCATCTCACACAGGTACATGATAGTTTTCAAGTATGAGTTTGGTAGCAGTGTTTTTGGGGTATCTGAGAAGGGATATTTTGGATTGCCTTGAAGCCTATGGTGACGAAGGAAATATCCTCTGATAAAAACTAGAAAGAATCTTTCTCAGAAAGTTCTTTGTGATGTGTGAATTCATCTCACAGAGTTAAAGCTTTCTTCTCATGGACGAGTTTGATAACACTGTTTTCCTGGAATCTACAATAGGATATTTGGCAGAGCATTGAGGCCTATGGTGA
>NW_012101416.1:62810-65250 GCF_000951045.1 Mandrillus leucophaeus
TCAGGTAAAACTAGAAAGAATCTTTCTGAGAAAGTTCTTTCTGATGTGTTAATTTGTTTCATGGAGTTGCACCTTTCTTTTCATGGAGTGGTTTGCTAACACTGTTTTCATGGAATCTGCAATGGGATATTCTGGAGCACTTGAGGCCTATGGTGAAAAGGAAATATCCTCAGGTAAAAACCAGAAAGAAGCTTTCTGAAAAACAGCTTTGTGATGTTTGAAATCATCTTACAGAGTTACATCATTTTTCGCAATAAGCAGTTGGATAACATGGTTTTTGTGGAATATGCAACAGGATATTTTTGAGTGCATTGCAGCCTATGGCTACAGAGGAAATATCCTCAGATAAAAACCAAAAAGAAGCTTTCTGTGAAACTGCTTTGCAATGTGTGAGTTCATCTCACAGATTTACTCCTTCCTTTTCATATAGCAGTTTGCTAACACTATTTCCTGGAATCTACAAAGGGATATTCGTGAGCATATTGAGGCAAACAGTGAAAATGGAAATATCCTCAGGCAAAAACTTGAAAGAAGCTTACTGAGAAACTGCTTTGTGATTTGCGAATTCATCTCACAGAGGTACATGATTATTTTCATGCAGTAGTTTGGTAGCACCGTTTTTGGGAAAATTTGAGAAGGGATATTTTGGAACGCATTGAAGCCTATGGTGACAAAGGAGATATCCTAAGATAAAATCTAGAAAGAAACATTCCGAGAAACTTCTTTGTTATGTGTGAATTCATCTCACAGAGTTACACCATTCTTTTCATTGAGAAGTTTGCTGTCACTTTTTTCATGGAATATGTGATGGGATATTTCAGAGTGAGTTGAAGAAGTTTGCTAAAACTTTTTTCCTTTATTCTGCAATGGGATATTTGAGAGCACATTGAGGAATATGGTGAAAAAGGAAATATCCTCAGATAAAAACTAGAAAGAATCATTCTGAGAAAGTTCCTTGTAATGTGTGAATTCACATCACAGAATTACACCTTTCTTCTCATGCAGCAGTTTGATAACACTGTTTTCATGGAATCTGCAATAGGATATTTTTGGGAGTGCATTGAGGCTTATGGAGACAAAGGAACCATCCTCAGATAAAAAACAAAGAGAAGTTTTCTGTGAAACAACTTTATGATGTGTGTATTCACATCACAGGGTTACACCTTTTTTTCATAGAGAAGTTTGCTATCACTTTTTTTCTTTATTCTGCAATGGGATATTTGAGAGCACATTGAGGAATATGGTGAAAAAGGAAATATCCTCAGATAAAAACTAGAAAGAAGTTTTGTGAGAAACTGCATTGTGATATGTGAATTCATCTCACAGAGTTACACCATTTTTTTCATGGAACAGTTTGACAACTTTGGTTTTGGGGAATATGAGAAGGGATATTTTGGATCACACTGAAGCCTATGGTGACAAAGGAAATATCCACAGATAAAAACTAGAAAGAAGCTTTCTGAGAAAGTTCTTTGTGATGGGTGAATTCATCTCACAGAGTTACACCTTTCTTTTCATTGTGCAGTTTGCTAACACTATTTTCCTGGAATCTGCAATGGGATATTTGGGAGCACATTGAGGCCTATGGTGAAAAAAGAAATATCCTTAGATAAAAACTACAAAGAAGTTTTCCAAGAAAGCGCTTTGTGATGTGTGAATTCATTTCACAGAGTTAAACTGTTGTTTTCATTGAGCAATTTGATAACACTGTTTTCGTGGAATCTGCAATTGGATATTTGGGCGCACATTGAAGCCTATGGTGACAAATTTAATATGCTCAGACAAAAACCAAAAAGAAGCTTTCTGACAAACTGCTTTGTGATGAGGGAATTCATCTCACAGATTTACACCTTTTTTTCATGGAGAATTTTGCTAACAGTTTTCATGAAATCTACAATGGGATATCCCAGAGCCATTAAGGCCTATAGTGAAAAAGGAAATATCCTCATATAAAAATTAGAAAGAAGCTATCTGAGAAACCCCTTTGTGATATGGTATTTCATCTCACAGAGTTACATGATTCTTTTCATGGAACAGTTTGGTAGCCCTGTTTTTGGGGAATCTGAGAAGGGATACTTTGGATCACTTTGAAGCCTATGGTGACAAGGGAAGTATCCTCAGATAAAAATCAGAAAGAAGCTTTCTGAGAAAGTTCTGTGTGATCTGTGAATTCACCTCACAGAGATACACCTTTGTTTTCATAGAGGAGTTTGCAAACACTTTTCCTGAAATTTGCAAAGAGATATTTGGGAGCGCCTTGTGGCCTATGGTTAAAAAGGAAATATCCTCTGATAAAAACTAGAAAGAAGCTTTCTGAGAAACTGCTTTGTAATGTGTGAATTCATCTCACAGAGTTACACTGTTCTTTTCATTGAGTAGTTTGCTAACACTGTTTTCTTGGGATCTGCAATAGTATATTTCGTAGTGCTTTGGTGACAAA
>NW_012101416.1:67170-71358 GCF_000951045.1 Mandrillus leucophaeus
AGAAGCTTTCTGAGAAGCTGCTTTGTGATGTGTGAATTCATCTCACAGATGTACACCTTTCTTTTCATAGAACAGTTTGCTAACACTGTTTTTGTGGAATCTGCAAAGGGATATTTGGGAGCGTTTTGAGACCTATGGTGAAAAAGGAAATATTCTCAGATAAAAACTGGAAAGAGGCTTTCTGAGAAACTGCTTTGTGGTGGGTGAATTCATCTCACAGAGATAAATCACCCTTTTCATTAAGCAGTTTGGTAATACTGTTTTTGTGGAATATGCAAAGGGATATTCGGGAGTGGATGGAAGTCAATGTTGAATAAGGAAATATCTTCCGGTAAAAACTGGAGAGAAAGTTTCTGATAACTCCTTGTGATGTGTGCATTCATCTCATAGAGGTAAAACTTTCTGTTGAAAGAGCAGTTTGGTATCACTTTTTTTTTTGGTGTCGGATAAGGGATATTTGGGATTGCATGGAAGCCAATGGTGGAAAAGGAAATATCCTGAGATAAAATTTAGAAAGAAGCTGTCTGAGAAATTTCTTTCTGATGGGTGAATTCGTCACAGAGAGTTACAATTTTGTTTCCTTTGAGCAGTTTGGTAGCACTGCTTTTATGAAATCTGCAAAGGAATATTCAGGAGCTCCTAGAGGCCTACGGTGAAAAAGCAAATAATTTCAGATAAAAACTAAAGAGAAACTCCTTGAGAAAAGGTTTTGTGTTGTGTGTATTTACCTCATAGAGTTTAACCTTTTTGTTGATTAAACAGTTCATCATCACTGTTTTTGTGGTATCTGAGAAGGGGTATTTGGAAGTACATTGAAGCCTATGGTGGAAAAGGAAACATCCTCAGATAAAAACTAGAAGGAAGTTGCCTGAGAAACTGCTTTGTGATGATGAATTTATCTCAGTGTTAAAACTTTCTTTTCATTGTGCAGTTTGGTAGCACTGTTTATGAGGAATCTGCAGAGGGATATTTGGAAGCACATAGAGGCCAAAGGTAAAAATAGAAATTTCTTCAGGTAAAAACTGGAGTGAAGATTTTGGAGAAACTCCTTTGTGATGTGTCCATTCATCTCATAGAGGTAAACATTTTTGTTGAAGTAGCACTTTGGCATCTCTGTTTTTGTGGTGTATGGGAAGGGATATTTGGGAGCACATTGAACCCTGTTGGTGGAAAAGGAAATATCCTCATATAAAAACTAGAAAGAAGCTTTCTGAAATACTGCTTTGTGATGTGTTAATTCATCTCACAGAGTAACATGATTCTTTTCATGGATCAGTTTGGTAGCACTGTTTTTGGGGAACCTGAGAAGGGATATTTTGGATTGCATTGAAACCTATGGTGACAAAGAAAATATCCTCAGATAAAAACTAGAAAGAAGAGGGCTTGAAGTCTATGGTGACAAAGGAAATATCCTCAGACAAAAAGAAGGTTTCTGAGATACTGCTTTGTGATGTGTGAATTCATCTCGCATATTCACACCTTTCTATTCATGGAGCAGTTTACTAACACTGTTTTCATGGAATCTGCAAAGGGATATATGGGAGCACTTTGAGATCTATGGTGAAAAACGAAATATCCTCAGATAAAAACTAGAAAGAAGCTTTCTGAGAAACCACTTTATGGTGTGTGAATTCGTCTCACAGAGATAAATCATCCTTTTCATTAAGCAGTTTGGTAACACTGTTTTTGTGGAATATGCAAAGGGATATTCAGGAGTGGATGGAGGTCAATGTTGAATAAGGAAATATCTTCAGTTAAAAACTGGAGAGAAAGTTTCTGATAACTCCTTTGTGATATGTGCATTCATCTCATAGAGGTAAAGCTTTCTGTTGAGAGAGTAGTTAGGCATCACTGTTTTTGTGGTGTCTGAGAAGGGATATTTGGGAGCGCATGGAAGCTGCTGGTGCAAAAGGAAATATCCCGAGATGAAAACTAGAAAGAAACTCTTTGAGAAATTTCTTTGGGATGGGTGAATTCATCACAGAGAATTACACGTTTGCTTTATTTGAGCAGTTTGGTAGCACTGTTTTTGTGGAATCTGCAAAGGGATATTCAGGAGCTCTTAGAGGCCTATGGCGAAAAAGGAAATAACTTCAGATAAAAACTGGAGAGAATCTATTTGAGAAAAGGTTTTGTTTTGTGTGTATTCAGCTCATAGAGTTTAACTTTTTTGTTGATTGAGCAGTTCATCAACACTGTTTTTGTCGTATCTGCGGAGGGATATTTGGGAGCATTTTCAAGATTATGATGGAAAAGGAAATATTCTCAGATAAAAACTAGAAAGAAGCTTCCTGAGAAACTGTTTTGTGATGGGTGACTTTGTCTCACAGCATTAAAACTTTCTTTTCATTGTGCAATTTGGTAACACTGTTTTTGTGGAATCTGCAGAGGGATATTTGGGAGCACATAGAATCCAAAGGTGAAAATAGAAAATTCTTCAGGTAAAAACTGGAGAGAAGATTTCAGAGAAACTCTTCTGTGATACATGCATTCATCTCATAGAGCTAAACGTTTTTGTTTGGAGAGCACTTTGGCATCTCTGTTTTTGTGGTGTCTGGGAAGGGATACTTCAGAGCACATTGAACCCTCTGGTGTAAAAGGAAATATCCTCATATAAAAACTAGAAAGAAGCTTTCTGAAATACTGCTTTGTAATGTGTTAATTCATCTCACAGAGTACCACGATTCTTTTCATGGATCAGTTTTGTAGCAGTGTTTTTGGGGAATCTGAGAAGGGATATTTTGGATTCCATTGAAGCCTATGGTGTCAAAGGAAATATCCTTAGATTTAAACTAGGAAGAAGCTTTCTGAGAAACATTTTGTAATATGTGAATTCATCTTTCAGAGTTACACCATTCTTTTAATTGATCAGTTGGCTAGCACTGTTTTTGTGGAATCTGCAAACGTATACATTGGAGCGCATTGAGGCCTATGGTGAAAAAGAAAATATTCTCAGATAAAAATAGAAAGAATCCTTCTGAGAAAGTGCTTTGTGATGTATGAATTCATCTCACAGTATTACACTGTAGTTTTCATTGAGGAGTTTACTAACACTGTTTTCCTGGAGCCTGCAATGGGATATTTTGGAGCACATTAAAGCTTATGGTGACATAGGAAACATCCTCATATAAAAACTAGAAAGGGGTATTCTGAGAAATTGCTTTGTGATGCATTAATTCATCTCACAGAGTTACACAATCCTTTTCATTGATCAGTTTGGTAGCAGTGTTTTGGGGGAATCTGAGAATTCATATTTTGAATCACATTGAAGCCTATGGTGACAAAGGAAATATCCTCAGATCAAAACAAGCAGGAAGCTTTCTGAGAAAGTTCTTTGTGATGTGTGAACTCATCTCAGAATGCTACACCTTTCTTTTCGAGGAGCAGTTTGCTAACACTGTTTTCATGGAATCTGCAATGGGATATTCTGGAGCGCATTGAGGCCTTTAGTGACAAAGTAAATATCCTCATGTAAAAACTAGAAGGAAACTTTCTGAGAAACAGTTTCTGATGTGTGAATTCATCTTACAGAGTTAAACCACTCTTTTCATTGAGCAGCTTGTTAACACTGTTTTCGTTGTATCTACAATAGGGTATTTGGGAGCACTTTGAAGCCTATGGCAACATAGGAAATATGCTCAGATAAAAACCAAAAAGAAGCTTTCTGTGAAACTGCTTTTTGATGTGTGAATTCATCTCACCGAGTAACACTGTTCTTTTCATTGAGAAGTTTGTTAACAACTTTTCCTTTGATCTGCAATAGGATATTTGGGAGTGCATTGAGAAAGATGGTGGAAAAGGAAATGTTCTCAGATAAAAACTAGAAAGAAGCTTTCTGAGACCCTGCTTTCTGATGTATGAATTCATCTCACAGATTTACACTGTTCTTTTCATTGAGCAGTTTTATAACACTGTTTTCGTGGAATCTGCAAAGGGATATTTCTGAGCGCTCTGAGGCCTATGGTGAATAAGGAAATATCCTAAGATAAAAAGTAGAAAGAAGCTTTCTGAGAAACTGTTTTGTCATGTGTGAATTCGTCTCACGGAGATACACTGTTCTTTTCATTTACCAGTTTGCTAACACTCTTTTCTAGGATTCTGCAATGGGATATTTCCGAGTGAATTGAAGCTTGTGGTGACAAAGGAAATATCCTCATGTAAAAATTAGAAAGAAGCATATTGAGAAAC
>NW_012101416.1:71408-74024 GCF_000951045.1 Mandrillus leucophaeus
GGAAACTTTCTGAGAAACAGTTTCTGATGTGTGAATTCATCTTACAGAGTTAAACCACTCTTTTCATTGAGCAGCTTGTTAACACTGTTTTCGTTGTATCTACAATAGGGTATTTGGGAGCACTTTGAAGCCTATGGCAACATAGGAAATATGCTCAGATAAAAACCAAAAAGAAGCTTTCTGTGAAACTGCTTTTTGATGTGTGAATTCATCTCACCGAGTAACACTGTTATTTTCATTGAGAAGTTTGTTAACAACTTTTCCTTTGATCTGCAATAGGATATTTGGGAGTGCATTGAGAAAGATGGTGGAAAAGGAAATGTTCTCAGATAAAAACTAGAAAGAAGCTTTCTGAGACCCTGCTTTCTGATGTATGAATTCATCTCACAGATTTACACTGTTCTTTTCATTGAGCAGTTTTATAACACTGTTTTCGTGGAATCTGCAAAGGGATATTTCTGAGCGCTCTGAGGCCTATGGTGAATAAGGAAATATCCTAAGATAAAAAGTAGAAAGAAGCTTTCTGAGAAACTGTTTTGTCATGTGTGAATTCGTCTCACGGAGATACACTGTTCTTTTCATTTACCAGTTTGCTAACACTCTTTTCTAGGATTCTGCAATGGGATATTTCCGAGTGAATTGAAGCTTGTGGTGACAAAGGAAATATCCTCATGTAAAAATTAGAAAGAAGCATATTGAGAAACCACTTTTTGATGTGTCAATTCATCTCACAGAGTTATATGATCCTTTTCAGGGAACAGTTTGCTAGCACAGTTTTTGGGGAATCTGAGAAGGGGTATTTTTGATCTCATTGAAGCCGATGGTGACAAAGGAAATATCCACAGATAAAAACTAGAAAGAAGATTTCTGAAAAAGTTCTTTTTGATGTGTGAAATCATCTCACAGAGTTACACCTTTCTTTTCATGGAGCAGTTTGCTAACACTATTTTCGTGGAATCTGCAATAGGATATTTGGGAGGGCATTGAAGACGATGGTGACAAAGGAAATATCCTCAGATAAAAACCAAAAAGAAGCTTTCTGTGAAACTGCTTTGTGATGTGTGAATTCACCTCACTGAATAACACTGTTCTTTTCATTGAGAAGTTGCTAACACTTTTCTCGTTTAATCTTCAATGGTATATTCAGGAGCACATTGAAGAATACAGTGAAAAAGGAATTATCCTCAGATTAAAAACTAGAAAGAAGCTTTCAGGGAAACGCCTTTGTGATGTGTGCATTCATCTCATAGAGCTAAACGTTTCTGTTGAGGGAAAACTTTGGCATCAGTGTTTTTGTGGCATCTGAGAAGGGATATCTGAGAGTGCATTGAAGCCCATGGTGGTATAGGAAATATCCTCAGACAACAACCAACAAGAAGCTTTCTGAGAAACTGCTTTCTGATGTTTGAATTCATCTCACAGATTTACACCTTGTTTTCCATGGAGCAGTTTGTTAACATTATTTTCATGGAATCTGCAAAGTTATATTCACAAGTACATTGAGGCAAACGATGAAAACGGGAATATCCTCAGACAAAAACTAGAAAGATAGCTTTCTGACAAACTGCTCTGTGATTTGTGAATACATCTCACAGAACTACACAGTTCTTTTCATGGTGAAGTTTGGTAGCACTGTTTTTGGAGAATCTCTGAAGGGATATTTTGGATCGCATTGAAACCCATGGTGACAACGGAAATATCTTCTGACAAAAACAAGAAAGAAGCTTTCTGAGGAAATTCTTTGTGGTGTGTGAATTTATCTCACAGAGTTACACCTTTCTTTTCGTGGAGCAGTTTGCAGACACTGTTTTCGTGGAATCTGGAAGGTAAAGCATGGGAGCTCATTGAGGCCTATTTTGTAAAAGGAAATATTCTCAGATTAAAACTGGAAAGAAGCTTTCTGAGAAACTACTTTCATATGGGTGAATTCATCTCACAGAGATACACTGTTGTTTTCATTGAGCAGTTTGATAACACTGTTTTTGTGGAATCTGAAATTCGATATTTGAGAGCACATTGAAGCTTATGGTGACAAAGGAAATATCCTCAGAAAAGAATCTTTCTGTGAAACTGTTTTGTGATGTATAAATTCACCTTATCGAGTATCACTGTTCTTTTCATTGAGAAGTTTGCTCGCACTTTTTTCGTTTAATCTTCAATGGTATATTCGGGACCACTTTGAGGAATACATTGAAAAAGGAAATATCCTCAGATGAAAACTAGAAAGAAATGAAAAGATGAAAACTAGAAAGAAGCTTTTGGATAAACTCCTTTGTGATGTGTGCATTCATCTCACAGAGCTAAACATTTCTGTTGAGGGAGCACTTTAGCATCAGTGTTTTTTTGGTGTCTGAAAAGGGATATCTGAGAGTGCATTGAAGCCCATAGTTGCAAGGGAAATATCCTCAGACAACAACCAACAAGAAGTTTCTGAGAAACTACTTTCCAATGTTTGAATTCATCTCACAGATTTGCACCTTGTTTTCCATGGAGCAGTTTGCTAACACTATTTTCATGAAATCTACGAAGGTATATTCACAAGTGCATTGAGGCAAATGGTGAAAATGGAAATATCCTCAGACAAAAACTAGAAAGAAGCTTTCTGACAAACTGCTT
>NW_012101416.1:81074-86805 GCF_000951045.1 Mandrillus leucophaeus
GATATTCAGGAGTGCTTTGAGGCCTATGGTGAAAAAGGATATATCCTCACACAAAAACTAGAAAGAAGCTTTCTGAAAAATTCTTTGTGATGGGTGAATTCATCTCACAGAGATACACCTTTCTTTTCATTGAGCAGCTTGTTAGCACTGTTTTTGGAGATCTGCAAAGTGATTTCCCGGAGCTCATAGAGGCCTATCGTGAAAAAGGAAATATCTGCTGATAAAAACTGGAGAGAAGGTTTTGAAAAACTGTTTTGTGATGTGTGTATTCACCTCATAGAAATACCATTTTGTTAATTCATCAGTTTGGTATCACTGTTTTTGTGGTGTCTGAGAAGGGATATTTAGGAGTGCATTGAGGCTGATGGTGGAAAACTAAACACGCACAGATAAAAACTAGAAAGGAATTTTCAGAGAAATTTCTTCGTGATGGGTGACTTCATCAGACACACTTACACCTTTCTTTTCTTTGCAAAGTTTGGTAGCACTGTTTTTATGGAATCTGCCAAGGGATATTCGGGAGCTCCTAGAGGCCTATAGTGAAAAAGGAAATAACTTCAGATTAAAACCTTGGAGAAGATCTTCGAGAAACAGTTGTGTGATGTCTACATTTATCTCAGAGTATAACGTTTTTGTTGATTGAGAAGTTTGACATCACTGTTTTTACGGTATCTGAGAGGAGTTATTTGTGAGCACATTGAAGCCTATGGTGAAAAAGGAAACATTCTCATATTTAAACTGAAAGAAGCTTTCTGAGAAACTACTTTTGGATGGTGAATTCATCTCACAGGGGTACACTGGTGTTTTCATTGAACAGTTTGATAACATTGCTTTCGAGGGATCTGCAATAGGATATTTGGGAATGCAATGAAGCCTATGACAACAAAGGAAATATCTTCAAATAAAAACCAAAAAGAAACTTTCTGAGAAACTGCTTTGTGATGTGTGAATTCATCTCACAGAGTTACACTGTTCTTTTCATTGAGCAGTTTTCCAACCCTGTTTTCTTGGAATCTGCAATGGGATATTTGAGAGCGCATTGAAGCTTAGACTGACAAATGAAATATCCTCATATAAAAACTATAAAGAAGCTTTCTGCAAAACTGCTTTGTGATGTGTTAATTCATCTCGAAGAGTTACATGATCCTTTTCATGAATCAGTTTGCTAGAAGTGTTTTCGGGGAATCTGAGAAGAGATATTTTGGATAGCACTGAATCCTATGGTGACTAAGGAAATATCCTCAGATAAAAACCAGAAGGAAGCTTTCTGAGAAAGTTCTTGTGATGTGAAATTATCTCGAAGAGTTACACCTTTCTTTTCATGAGGGAATTTGTTAATAGAGTTTTCATATAATCTGCAAAGTGATATTTGGGAACGCATTGAGGCCTATAGTGAAAAAGGAAATATCCTCAGTTAAAAACTAGAAAGAAATTTTCTGAGAAACTGCTTTGTGATGGGTGAATTCGTCTCAAAGGGTTTCCACCTTCTTTTCATTGAGTCATTTGGTAGTGCAGTTTTAGAGGAATCTGCAAAGAGATTTTCGGGAGCTCACAGAGGCCTATGGTGAAAAAAGAAATATCTGCAGATAAAAACTGGAGAGAAGGTTTTTGAGAAACTGTTTTGTGATGTGTGTATTCACCTCATAGGGATAAACCATTTTGTTGATTGAGCAGTATGGCCTCACTGTTTTTTATTTTTTTATTTTTGGTGTCTGAGAAGGGATATTTGGGAGCGCATTGAGGCTGAGGGTAGGGAAGTAAATATGCACAGATAAAAACTGGAAAGGAGTTTTCTGAGAAATATCTTTGTGATTGGTGAATTTACCTCCCAGAAGCAAACCACTTTTTTCATTGAGCAGTGTGATAACCCTGTTTTTGTGGAATCTACAAAGTGATATTCAGAGCACAGAGAAGCCTATGGTGATAAAAGAAATATCTTCAGATAAAAACAGATAAGAGACTGTTTTGTGATAGGTGAATTCATCTCACAGAGTTAAACCTTTCTTTTCATTGAGCAGTTGGTGACACTTTTTTTGGAATACGGAAAGGGATATTCAAGAACAAATAGAGGCCAATGTAGAAAAAGGAAATATCTTCAGGTTGAAACTGGAGAGAAAGTTTCTGATAACTCCTTTGTGATTCGTGCATTCATCTCATAGAGGTAAAGCTTTCTGACAGGAGAGCAGTTTGTCATCACTGTTTTTGTGGTGTCTGAGAAGGGATATTTGGGAGTGCATGGAAGCTGATGGTGGAAAAGGAAATATCCTGAGATAAAAACTAGAAAGACACTTTCTGAGAAATTTCTTTATGATAAATGAATTCATCACACAGAGTTCCACCTTTGTTTTCTTTGAGCAGTTTGGCAACAGTGTTTTTATGGAATCTGCAGAGGGATATTTGGGAGCTCCTGGAGACCTACAGTGAAAAAGAAAATAACATCAGATAAAAACTGGAGAGAAGCTGTCGAGAAACGGTTTTGTGATGTGTATATTTATCTCATAGAGTGTAAGCTTTTTGTTGATTGAGCAGTTCGGCATCCCTGTTTTTGTGGTATCTGAGAGGAGTTATTTGGGGGCACATTGAAGCCAATGGTGAAAAAGGAAATATCCTCAGATTTAAACTGGAAAGAAGCTTTCAGAGAAACTTCTTTGTGACGTGTGCATTCATCTCATAGAGCTAAACATTTCTGTTGAGGGAGCATTTTTGCATCGCTGTTTTTGTGGTGTCTGAGAAGGGATATTTGAGAGTGCATTGAAGCCTATGGTGGAAAAGGAAATACCCTCAGATAAAAACTAGGAAAAGTCTTTCTGAGTAACTAACCTTGGATGGATGAATTCATCTCACAGAGATACACAGGTGTTTTCATTGAGCAGTTTGATAACACTGTTTTTGTGGAATCTGCAATAGGATATTTGGGAGCGAACTGAAGCCTATGGTGAAAAAGAAAATATCTTCAGACAAAAACCAAAAGGAAGCTTTCTGAGAAACTTCTTTGCATTGTGTGAATTCATTTAACACATTTATAACTTTCTTTTCATGGAGCATTTTACTAACACGGTTTTCGTGGAATCTACAAAGGGATATTCGTGAGCACATTGAGGCCTACGGTGAAAAAGAGAATATCCTCAGACAAAAACTAGAAAGAAGATTTCTGAGGAACTGCTCTGTGATTTGTGAATTCATCTCACAGAGTTACAAAATTCTTTTCATGGATCAGTTTGGTAGCACCGATTTTTGGAGAATCTGAAAAGGGATATTTTGGATCGCATTGAAGCCTATGCTGACAAAGGAGATATCCTCAGCCAAAAACTAGAAAGAAGCTTTCTGAGAAACTGCTTTGTGATGTGTGAATGCATCTCACAGAGTTACACCTTTCCTTTCATGGAACAGTTTGCTAACACTGTTTTTGTGGAATCTGCAAAGAGATATTTGGGAGTGCTTTGAGACCTATGGTGAAAAAAGAAATATCCTCAGATTAAACATGAAAGAAGCTTTATGAGAAACTGCTTTGTGAAGTGAGCATTCATCTCATAGAGGTAAACGTTTCCGTTGAGGGAACACTTTGTTATCACTGTTTATGTGATGTCGGAGAAGGGATATTTGGGAACCCATTGAAGCTTATGGTGGAAAAGGAAATATCCTCATATAAAAACTAGAAAGATGCTTTCTAAGGAGCCACTTTGTAATGTGTTAATTCATCTCACAGAGTTATACAATTAGCAGTTTGGTGGCACTGTTTTTGGGGAATCTGAGAGGGGATATTTTGGATCACACTGAAGCCTATGGTGACAAAGGAAATATCCTCAGATTAAAAACTAGAAGGAAGCTTTCTGAGAAACTTCTTTGTTACGTGTGAATTCATCTCACAGAGTTAAGCCTTTGTTTCATGGAGCAGTTTGCTAACACTGGTTTCGTGGAATCTGCAAAGGGATATTTTTGAGTGCATTGAGACCTATAGTGAAAAAGGAAATATCCTCAGATAAAAACTAGAAAGAAGCTTTCTGAGAAACTGCTTGGTGATGTGTGAATTCATCTCACAGAGTTACATCATTCTTTCCATTAAGCAGTTTGGTAACAATGTTTTCATGCAGCCTTCAATAAGATATTTTGGAGCGCATTGAAGCCTATGGTGACATAGGAAATATCCTCAGATGAAAACCAAAAATAAGCTTTCTGAGAAATTGCTATGGGATGTGTGAATTCATCTCACAGACTTGCACTGTTCTTTTCATTGATCAGTTTGCTACCACTATTTTCTTGGAATCTGCAATGGGATGTTTTGGAGCATAATGACACTTAGGGTGACAAAAGAAATATCCTCAGACAAAAACTAGAAAGAAGCTCTTTGATAAACTGCTTTGTGTTTTGTAATTTCACCTCACAGAGTTACACAATTCTTTACATAGAGCAGTTTTGTAGCCCCATTTTCATGCAATCTGCAAAGGTATGTTTGGGAGCTCCCAGAGGCCTATGGTGAAAAAGGAAATAGCTTCAGATAAAAACTGGAGATAAGCCTTTCGAGCAACGGTTTTGTTATGTGTATTCATCTGATAGAGTTTAACCTCTTTGTTGACTAAGCAGTTTGGCATTACTGTTTTTGTGATATCTGAGAGGAGGTATTTAGGAACACATTGAAGTCTATGGTGAAAAAGGAAATATACTCAGATTTAAAATAGAAATGAAGATTTCTGAGAAACTGCTTTGTGATGGGTGAACTCATCTCACAGAGTTACACCTTCCTTTTCATGGAGCAGATCGTTAGCCATGTTTTTGTGGAATCTACAATGGGTTATTTGGGAGTACATAGAGGCCTAAGTTGAAATAAGGAAGTTCTTCAGGTAAAAACTGGAGAGAATTTTCCTGAGAAAGTCTTTGTGATGTGTGCATTCATCTCATAGAGCTAAACGTTTCTGTTGAGGGAGCACTTTGTCATCACTGTTTTTGTGGAGTTTGAGAAGGGATATTTGGAAGCACATTGAAACCTATAGTGGAAAAGGAAATATCTTCAGATAAAAACTAGAAAGAAGCTTCCTGAGAAACTGCTTTGGGATGGGTCAATTTATCTCACAGAGTTACATCATTCTTTTCATTGTGCAGTTTGTAAGCACTCTTTTTGAGGAATCTGCAGAGGGATAATTGGGAGCCCATAGAGGGCTAAGGTGAAAAAAGAAATTTCTTCAGGTAACAACAGGAGAGAAGGTTTTGGAGAAATTCATTTGTGATGTGTGCATTCATCTCATAGAGCTAAACGTTTCTGTTGAGGGAGCACTTGGCATCACGGTTTTTGTGGTGTCTGAGAAGGGATATTTGGGAGCACATTGAAGCCTATGGTGGAAAAGGAAATATCCTCACATAAAAACTAGAAAGAAGCTATCTGATAAACCGCTTTGTGAAGTGTGAATTCATCTCACAGAGTTATATGATTCTTTTCATGGAGCAGTTTGGTAACACTGCTTTTGGATAATCTGAGAAGGAATATTTTGGATCACTTTGAATCCTATGGTGACAAAGGAAGTATCCTCAAATAAAAACTAGAATGAAGCTTTCTGAAAAGCTGCTTTGTGATGTGTGAATTCATCTCACAGTGTTACACCACTCTTTTCATTGAGCATTTTGCTAACAATGTTTCCATGGAATCTTCAATAGGATACTTATTAGCGCATTGAAGCCTATGGTGACAAAGGAAAATCCTCAGACAAAAACTAGAAAGAAGCTTTCTGAGAAACTTCTT
>NW_012101416.1:87405-89568 GCF_000951045.1 Mandrillus leucophaeus
TTTGTGATGTGGGCATTCATCTCATACAGCTAAACGTTTCTGTTGAGGGAGCACTTTGACATTACTGTTTGTGTGGTGTCTGAGAAGGGATATTTGAGAGTGCATTGAGGCCTATAATGAAAAAGGAAATACCTTCATACAAAAACGAGAAAGACGCTTTCTGAGAAACTGCTTCGTGATGTGTGAATTCACCTCACAGAGTTACATTGTTTTCTTCATTGAACAGTTTGCTAACGCTGTTTTCTTGGAATCTGCAATGGCATATTTCAGAGCTCATTGAAGTCTACTATTAAAAATTAAATATCCTCAGACAACAACTGGAAAGAAAGAATCTGAGAAACTCCTTTGTGATTTGTGAATTCACGTCACAGAGTTACACGATGCTTTCAATGGATCACTTTGATAGCACTGTTTTTGGGGTATCCGAGAAGGGATATTTTGGATCCCATTGAAGCCTATGGTGACAAAGGAAATATCCGCAGGTAAAAACTAGAAAGAAGCTTCCTGAGAAAGTTCTTTGTGATGTGTGAATTCATCTCAAAGTGTTACACCTTTCTTTTCGTGGATCAGTTTGCTAACACTGTTTTCGTGGAATCTGCAAAGGGTTATTTAGGAGCACATTGAGGACTACAGTGAAAAATGAAATATCCTCAGAGAAAAACTAGCAAGAAGCTTTCTGAGAAACCACTTTGTGATGGGTTAATTCATCTCATAGAGATAAACCTTTCTTTTATTGAACTACTAGATAATCCTGTTTTCGTGGAGTCTGCAATAGGACATTTTGGAGTGCATTGAAGTCTATGGTGACAAAAGAAATATTCCAGTAGAAAAAAACAAATAGAAGCTTTCTGAGAAACTGGTTTGTGGTGAGTGAATTCAACTCACAGAGTTACACTCTTCTTTTTATTGAGCAGTTTGCTAATATTATTTTCCTAGAATCTACGATGGAATACTTTGGAGCACATTGAAGCTTATTGTGAAAAAGTAAATATCCTCAGACAGAAACTAGAAGGAAACATTCTGAGAAACTGCTTTTTGGTTTGAGTATTCATTGCCCAGTGTTACACAATTCTCTTCATGGATCAGTTGGATAGCTCTGTTTGTGGGAAATCTAAGAAGGGATATCTTGGAATGCATTGAAGCCTATGGTGACAAAGGAAATATCCTCAGATAAAAACTAGAAAGAAGCTTTCTGAGAAACTTCTTTGTGATGTGTGAATTCATCTCACAGAGTTACACCTTTCTTTTCATGGTGCAGTTTGCTAAAACTGTTTACGTGGAATCTGCAAAAGGATATTTGGGAGTGCATTGACATCTATGGTGAAATAGTAAATATCCTCAGATAAAAATTAGAAAGCATCTTTCTGAAAAACTGCTTGGTGATGTGTGAATTCATCTTACAGAGATACACCGTTCTTTTCATTGAGCAGTTTGATAACACTGTTTTCCTGGAATCTGCAATAGGATATTTTGGAGAGATGAAGCCTCTGGTGACAAAGCAAATATCCTCAGATAAAAACTAAAAAGAAGCTTTCTGAGAAACTACTTTGTGATGTGTAAATTCATCAAACAGAGTTACACCATTCTTTTCATTGAGCAGTTTGATAACACTATTTTTGTGGAATACACAATGGGATATTTGAGAGTGTATTGAAGCCTTTGGTGACAAACGATATACCCTCATATAAAAACAAAAAGGAGGCCTTCTGAGAAACTGCTTTGTGATGTGTGATTTCATCTCACAGATTTACACTGTTCTTTTCATTGAGCAGCTTGCTAACACTGTTTTCTAGGAATGCACAATGGTATGATTTGGAGCACATTGAAGCTTATATTGACGAAAATATCCTCACAAAAAAAACTAGAAAGAAACTCTCTGAAAAACTGCTTTCTGATATGTGAATTCATCTCAAGGAGTTACACCTTTCTTTTCATGGAGCAGTTTGGTAGCACTGTTTTTGGGGAATTGGAGAAAGGATATTTTGGATCACCTTGAAACATATGGTGACAAAAGAAATGTCCTCAGATAAAAACTAGAAAGAAGCTCTCTAAGAAAATTTTTTGTGATGTGTGAAATCATCTCACAGAGTTACACTGTTCTTTTCATTGATCATTTTGATAACACTGTTTTCTTGGAATCTGCAATGGAATATTTCAGAGTGC
>NW_012101416.1:93843-96143 GCF_000951045.1 Mandrillus leucophaeus
TCACAGATTTACACCTTTCTTTTCATGGAGCAGTTTTCTAACACTGTTTTCGTGGAATCTGCAAATGGATATTCAGGAGCACAGTGAGGCCTGTGGTGGAAAAGGAAATATCTTCAGATAAAAACTAGAAAGAAACTTTCTAAGAAATTGCTTTGTGTTGTGTGAATTCATCTCACAGAGTTACACTGTTCTTTTTGCTGAGGAGTTTGCTAACACAGCTTTCTTTGAATCTGCAATGACATATTTTGGAGCACTTTGGAGCTTATGCTGACAAAGGAAATATCCCCATATAAAAACTAGAATAATTATTTCTGAGAAACTGCTTTGTGATGGATTACTTCGTCTCACAGAGTTACAGGATTCTATTCATGGATTAGTGTGGTAGCACTGTCTTTGGGTAATCTTAGAGGGATATTTCACATCACTTTGAAGCCTAAGATGACAAAGGAAATATCTTCAGATCAAAACTAGAAAGAAGCTTTCTGGGAAACTTCTTCATGATATGTGAATTCATCTCACAGAGTTACACATTACTTTTCATGGATCAGTTTGCTAACACTGCCTTCATGGAATCAGTAAGGGAATATTTGGAGTGCATTGTGTCCTAGAGTGAAAAGGAAAATATCCTCACATAAAAACCAGAAGGAATCTTTCTGAGAAACTGCTTTGTGATGTATAAATTCATCTCAGAGGGTTACAATGTTGTTTTCATTGAGACGTTGGCTAACACTGTTTTCTTGGAATCTGCAATAGGATATTTTGGACCACATTGAAGCTTATGGGGACAAAGCAAATATACTTAGATAAAAACTAGAAAGAAGCTTTCTGAGAAACTGGTTTGTGATTTATGAATTCATCTCACAGAGTTACACCGTTCTTTTCATTGAGCTGTTTGAAAACACTGTATTTGAGAATCTACAGTAGAATATTTGGGACCGCATTGAAGCCTATGGTGACAAAGGAAATATCCTCAGACAAAAACTAGAAAGAAGCTTTCTGAGAAACTGCTTTGTGATTTGTGAATTCATCTCACAGAGTTATACCTTTCTATCCATTGAGCAGTTTGCTAACACTGTTGACGTGGAATCTTTAAAGGAATATTTGGGAGCACTTTGAGGCCTAGGGTGAAAAAGAAAATATCCTCAGGTAAAAACTAGAAAAATGCTTTCTGAGAAACTGCTTTGTGATGTGTGAATTCATCTCAGAGAGCTACACCATACTTTTCATTGAGAAGTTTGATAACACTGTTTTCATGGAATCTGCAATAGGATATTTGGGAGTGCATTGAAGCCTGTGGTGACAAGGGAAATATCCTCAGATTAAAGCTGGAAAGAATCTTTCTTAGAAACTGCTTTGTGATTTGTGAATTCATCTCATAGAGTTACATGATCGTTTTCATGGATCAGTTTGGTAGCCCTCTTTTTGGGGAATCTGAGAAGGGATATGGTGGATTGCATTGAAGCCTATGGTGACAAAGGAAATATCCTCAGATAGAAACTAGAAAGAAGCTTTCTGAGAAAGTTCTTTCTGATTTCTGAATTAATCTCACTGATGTTCACTGTTCTTTTCATTGAAAAGCTTGATAACACTGTCTTCCTGGAAACTCCAACAGGATATTTGGGTGCTCATTTAAGCTTATGGTGACAATGTAAATATCCTCAGACAAAAACCAAAAAGAAGTTTTCTGAGAGATTGCTGTGTGATGTGTGAATTGATCTCACAGAGTTACACTGCACTTTTCATTGAGCAGTTTGCTAATACTCTTTTCTTAGTATCTGTAATGGCATATTTTGGATCACATTGAAGCCTATGGTGACAAACGAAATATCCTCAGACAAAAACTAGAAACGACCTTCCTGAGAATCTGCTATATGATTTTTGTATTCATCTAATAGAGTTACACCTATCCTTTCATGGAAAAGTTTGGTATCACTGTTTTTGGGGAATCTGAGAAGGGAAATTTTGGATGTCTTTGAATCCTATGGTGACAAAGAATATATCTTCAGATGAAAAATAGAGACAAGCTTTCTGAGAAACTTCTTTATGTTGTGTGAATTCATTTCACAGAGTTACCCCTTTCTTCCTTTCTTTCCATGTTGCAGTTTGCTGACATTGTTTTCGTGGAATCTGCAAAGGGATATTTGGGAGCGCTTTGATTCCTGTGATGCAAAATGAAATATCCTCAGATAAAAACTACAAAGAAGCTTTCCGAGAAATGGATTTCTGATGTGTTAATTCATCTCAACGAGTTACACAGTACTTTTGATTGAGCAGTTTGTGAACACTGTTTTCATGGAATC
>NW_012101416.1:96193-99015 GCF_000951045.1 Mandrillus leucophaeus
ATCTGTAATGGCATATTTTGGATCACATTGAAGCCTATGGTGACAAACGAAATATCCTCAGACAAAAACTAGAAACGACCTTCCTGAGAATCTGCTATATGATTTTTGTATTCATCTAATAGAGTTACACCTATCCTTTCATGGAAAAGTTTGGTATCACTGTTTTTGGGGAATCTGAGAAGGGAAATTTTGGATGTCTTTGAATCCTATGGTGACAAAGAATATATCCTCAGATGAAAAATAGAGAGAAGTTTTCTGAGAAACTTCTTTATGTTGTGTGAATTCATTTCACAGAGTTACCCCTTTCTTCCTTTCTTTCCATGTTGCAGTTTGCTGACATTGTTTTCGTGGAATCTGCAAAGGGATATTTGGGAGCGCTTTGATTCCTGTGATGCAAAATGAAATATCCTCAGATAAAAACTACAAAGAAGCTTTCCGAGAAATGGATTTCTGATGTGTTAATTCATCTCAACGAGTTACACAGTACTTTTGATTGAGCAGTTTGTGAACACTGTTTTCATGGAATCTGCAAAGGGATATTTCCAAGCGCATTGAAGCTTTTTCTGACAAGGGAAATATCCTCATATAAAAATTAGAAAGAAGCTTTCTGAGGAAATGCTTTCTGATATGTTAAGTCATCTCACAGAGTTACACGGTTCCTTTCAAGGAACAGTTTGGTAGCACTGTTTTTGGGGAATCTAAGAAGGGATAATTTGGATCGTATTGAAGCCAACGGTGACAAAGTAAATATTCTCAGATAAAAACCAGAAAGAAGCTTTCTGAGAAAGTTCTTTGTGATGTGTGAATTAATCTCACAGAGTGACACCTTTCATTTCATGGATCCATTTGCTAACACTGTTTTCATGGAATCTGCGAATTGATATTTGGGAGCTCATTGAGGCCAATGGTGAAAAATTAAATATCCTCAGATAAAGAGTAGAAAGAAGCTTTATGAGAAACTGCTTTGTGATGTGTGAATTCATCTCACAAAATCATACTGTTCTCTTCATTAAGCAGTTTGCTAACACTGTTCTCATGGAACGTGCAAAGTTATATGTCAGATAACATTGAAGCTTAAGGTCACAATGGAAATACCCTCATACATAAATTAGAGAGAAACTTTCTGTTTAAATGTTCTCTGATGTGTTAATTCATCTCACAGAGTTACAGGATTCCTTTCATGGAGCAGTATTTTAGCACTGTTTTTGGGGAATCTGAGAAGGGATATTTTGGACCACATTGAAGCCAAAGGTGACAAAGTATATATCCTCAGATAAAAACTAGATGGAAGCTTTCTGAGAAACTTTTTTGTGATGTTTGAATTTATCTCACAGAGTTACAACTTTCTTTTCATGAAGCAGTTTTCTAACACTGTTTTCATGGAACGTGCAAAGTTATATGTCAGAGCACATTGAGGCATATAGTCAAAAGCTGAATATCCTCAGATATAAACAAGAAAGAAGCTTTCTGAGAAACTGCTTTGTGATGTGTGAATTCATCTCACAGAGTTACACCTTTCTTTTCATTGAGCAGTTTGCTAACACTGTTTTCTTGGAATCTGTAATGGGATATTTTGTAGTGGATTGAAGCTTATGGTGCCAAAGGAAATATCCTCAGACAAAAACTAGAAAGAAGCTTTATGAGAAACTGCCTTGTGATTTGTGAATTCATCTCACAGAGTTACATGATTCTTTTCATGGAGCAATTTGGTAGCACTCCTTTTGGGGAATCTGAGAAGTGATATTTTGGATTGCTTTGAAACCTATGCTGACAAAGGAAATATCCTCAGATAAAAACTAGAAAGAAGATTTCTGAGAAAGTTCTTTGAGATGTGTGATTTCATCTCACAGAGTTACACCTTTCTTTTCATCGAGAAGTTTTGTTTCACTGTTTGCAGAATCTGAAAAGGGATTTTTGGGAGCTCATAGAGGTCTGTGGTGAAAAGTAATGATCTTAATTTAAAAACTTGAGAGAAGGTTTTTGAGAAGCAGTTTTGTGATGTTTGTATTCACCTCATAGAGATAAATCTTTTTGTTGATTGAGAAGTTTGGCATCACTGTTTTTGTGGTGTCTGAGAAGGGATATTTGCTAGTGCATTGAGTCTAATGGGGGATAAGTAAACATGCACATATAAAACTAGAAAGGAGCATTCTGAGAAATTTCCTTGTGATAGGTGAATTCATCTCCCAGAGGGAAAACATACTTTTCATAAAGCAGTTTGGTATCCCTATTTTTGTGAAATCTACAAAGGGGTATTCGGAGTACAGAGAAGCCTATAGTGAAAAAGGAAATACCATTAGATAAAAACTAGAAAGAAGCTTTCTGAGAGACTGTTTTGTGATGGGTGAATTCATCTCACAGAGTGCAATCGTTCTTTTCATTGAGCAGTTTGGTAACACTGTTTTTGTGAAATATGCAAAGGGATATTTGCTGGTAGACAGAGGTCAAAATTGAAAAATGAAATATCTTCAGGTAAAAATTGGCGTGAAAGTTTCTGATAACTCCTTTGTAATGTGTGCATTCATCTCCTAGAGGTAAAGCTTTCTGTTGAGAGAGGAGTTTGGCATCACTGTTTTTTTTTTTTAATTTTTTTAAATTTTTAAAAATTTATTTATTATTATTATTACACTTTAAGTTCTAGGGTACATGTGCATAATGTGCAGGTTTGTTACATATGTATACTTGTGCCATGTTGGTGTGCTGCACACATAAACTCGTCAGCACCCATCAACTCGTCATTTACATCAGGTATAACTCCCCGTGCAATCCCTCCCCCCTCCCCCCTCCCCATTATAGGCCCCGGTGTGTGATGTTCCCCTTCC
>NW_012101417.1:0-3723 GCF_000951045.1 Mandrillus leucophaeus
ACATGACAAGAGAAACAGTAAAGAAGCATAAATTAAGTAGAGATAATATTCAGAACAAACTACATTGTACAAATTACAAATTACATCTAAAGAAGAGAAAAGGAGATATTCTAGCAAATGACCTGGTCCTTATTTAAAGCTTAATTCAAAATAAATTTCTATAAAATAAAATGGGATTGGGTAGGAACTAAATATTATAGAAAATATATTATGTGACTTATGACCTACCACATATAGACAGATGATTTAATGTTGCAGATGCTTTTTTAAATAGATGATGAGGAAGAGGAGTGGTGGTATATAATTTAACAGTCACCCTTGGTGGACAATATCAGAGTGTCCTGAAGAGCAATAAGTATCTCCAAAATAAATGAACATATATAATATTCAATTTTCAAAACAGTTTTTTAAAATTCATCTTCAACAATTATAAGAACATATAGGTTGAAAATAACAATTTTGATTGAAGTTATTAATAAAATTAATATAATTCCTTTATTAATGTGATGTTAATTTAATAATATTAAGGGCAAATATCTCACAAGGACTTTCAAAATTCATTTTGTTGTCTCTGCATTTACTGCATAACTGCACTGAAATCTTTTTCAACCAAATATGTAATTTGCTCCAATAATGAGGTATAACTTCTACAAAGAACTGAAAAACAAGTTGTTCCTCAAGTTATATGCTCTTAATGTTACATTAAAATACAGTATGAAGCCTTAAAAATATCTAAAAAGAAAAAATGCAATCTGCAATGATCCAGCTGTGACCTTTCAACTTAGAAATTGTGCTTTTAGCCAACTCATTGACTTGTCTCGGAACTGTGCACATTTCTAGCAGGTAGCACTAATCACTGATCAAAACTACCTTTCAAAATTGAGGAGGGAAAGCATTCAGCAACTGTTCAGTTCAGAAAATTGCAACTCGAGTCACTGGCTAGAACTCATATTGCAGATTGCAAAAGCATAGAACTGACATCATAATACTATTGAATTAAAAAACATTCCAGAAATTTCAGGGAATCCAGAGAAGATAGAACAGTTTCTCTGAATAGTCACCACTCATATTTTGCTTTATTTTGGTAACTATTTACTATTACTTAATGACATATGAAGAATATAATAAAATTGCCTTTTCTTGGTTCTTAATGCTAATCTTGAAGTTATAAGGCTCTTGCACGTTGAAATGAACAGGTTCTCATTGGTCCTTCAACAGAAGGTGAAAGGGTGTTGGAGTGGCCTGCAATGGTAAACACCCCAACATTTCCAGGGTGAACAATTCTGGACTCAGTTGCTGCAGTTTCCAAATTCTTGGCTCTCATGGGATATGTGTATTCACAGGCTTCAAAAGATGAGAAATTTCACCCCAGAGAATTATATTTATAAAAACTTATTCACATCTAGCAATCTCAGGAGATATAAACACACCAAAGTTGACAAATTAATTGACCTATTAATTGTTAATTAACCTGTTGACCTGTTAATTGTTAATTCTTGGAAACTGACAATTATTTCTGAAAATATGAAAAACTTCATATACTAAAAATTAGACCCTTACATGTTGGTTTCTATTAATTATGAAAAAAGTAATAAGTAATAAATTGCCAGCAATAAAAAAGCATTCATTACTCTGGTACCAATGGTCGGGTTGCACAGATTTGCAATGATTTTGGTTTTTGTCTCTCAAAAGAAAGAATCTAGCCAAGAGATGAAGAGAAGGTTTGAAGCAAAAGTGGGAGTTTATTGAAAGAAAGCAAAGTACACTTGAAAAGGGATCAAGGGGGTCACTTTCCAGATCACGTGCCCTGCCTGGCCCTTGGCTCTAAGGTCTTATACACTCAATTACTTTCTAGTTTGTTGGTCTCCTCCCCCGGTCCCTCCTTTGGGTGAGTGATTGCCTCACTGTTGCTTGTGCAGTACTTGCCAGTACTAGGAAAGTCATATACATGCTCCGCGAGTGTTCTCTGGTTCTACACTTACTCTCTTGGAATTTGTTTTTTCTTTTTTACCGATTGAGTACCCCCAGAGATAGGTCATTTACTGGTTAAACTCCACGCCACATACTTTTTGTTTTTTTCTGAAACGGAGTCTCGCTCTGTCGCCCAGGCTGGAGTGCAGTGGCGCGATCTTGGCTCACTGCAACCTCCGCCTCCTGGGTTCACGCCATTCTCCTGCCTCAGCCTCCTGAGAGCTGGGAATATAGGCGCCCGCCACCATGCCTGGCTAATTTTTTGTATTTTTAGTAGAGACGGGGTTTCACCGTGTTAGCCAGGATGGTCTCGATCTCCTGACCTCGTGATTCGCCCGTCTCGGCCTCCCAAAGTGCTGAGATTACAGGCATAAGCCTCCGCGCCCAGCCTAAACTCCACTTTTTTGCCTCTCACTGTGCATGCTTGCATAATCTTACCCAAGTTTTTAGATTTTATTAAGAAATTGCTGCCCATGAGCTCAAGATGCTTTCTGTTTGGTAGGCAGTTTCTCCCTACCTGGCGCCAGCTGAGACCATTATCAGTTCTGAGATGACCACCTGATAATCACCTGACATTCCTGGGGCACATTCCCAGGACCTCCACCCTACCCCACTCCTCACTATCTGACTACCTACTCTAACTGGCTAATCAAGGGTATCATACAGGCTTTGAAGCTTTTGGTATTTAAAACTTTTACCAGTCAATATGTGTAGCTCATCAACTTTTTCAACTTTTATTGTAATATGAGCTTCATGTTATTTTGTTGATACAGAAGTGAAGATTTTATTTTATCTTTAAAACTCACTGCTTCCCAGCTACTTGGGAGGCTGAGACAGGAGAATTACTTTAACCCAGGAGGTGGAGGTTGCAGTGAGCTGAGATTGCGTCATTGCACTCCAGCTTGGGTGACAGAGCGAGACTCCGTCTCAAAACAAACAAACAAACAAACAAACAAAAAACACCTCATTGATTAATGGTTTACAAAACGTATTTTTCTGGCAACTCTATCTTTATGTCAGAGATAAGGCTTTTTTTAAGTATATAATAAGTTTGGCTTCAAATACTCAACAATGAGTAAATTTGCAAGCTTCTTTATTTAAGAAAAAATCAGGTTGGGCGTGGTGGCTTATGCCTATAATTCCAGCACTTTGGGAGGCCAAAGTAGGGAGACCACTTGAAGCCGAAGTTCAAGACCAGCCTGGGCAACATGGCAAAACTCTGTCTCTACTACAAATATAAGAATTAGTTAGGCATCATGGCAAACTCCAGTAATCCTAGCTACTTGGGAGGCTGAGGGAAGAGAATCGCTTGAACCTGGCAGGTGGAGGCTGCAGTGAGCTGAGATAGTGCCAGTGCATTGCAGCCTGGGCGACAGAGCGAAACCTTGTCTCAAAAAAAAAAAAAAAAAAAAATCATCATATTGCTGTGACCTAATACATTTGTGCATGTTAGCCAGAAGCCTGGAAACTGAAAAGGAGAAAAACTGGAAACTGAAAAGGAGAAAAAAAAGGCAGCAGGAGGGAGCTCTTATCTTTATAAGTGACTACATGTGCCCTTGAAAAGGTGTTCATTTCAAAGGTATAGGCAGTGGCAGAAGTAGTGGGTAAAGGTGTGGCATGCAGTCTCTGGTCATTCCAACACTGTCTTTGCTGGGCCCGTGGCAGCCCAGGCCTGCGTGCAGCCCTCACCCTGCACAATGATACTGCATGCCACCTGCTGACATGGGCACATGCATCTGGCGCAATCCGCAG
>NW_012101417.1:3773-5297 GCF_000951045.1 Mandrillus leucophaeus
ATGTTAGCCAGAAGCCTGGAAACTGAAAAGGAGAAAAACTGGAAACTGAAAAGGAGAAAAAAAAGGCAGCAGGAGGGAGCTCTTATCTTTATAAGTGACTACATGTGCCCTTGAAAAGGTGTTCATTTCAAAGGTATAGGCAGTGGCAGAAGTAGTGGGTAAAGGTGTGGCATGCAGTCTCTGGTCATTCCAACACTGTCTTTGCTGGGCCCGTGGCAGCCCAGGCCTGCGTGCAGCCCTCACCCTGCACAATGATACTGCATGCCACCTGCTGACATGGGCACATGCATCTGGCGCAATCCGCAGGTGCCAGCCCTGAGCCGCGCTCCTCCTGCTCCTGCTGCTGCTGCTTGAGCTGCTGGCCTCAGGAGTGCAGGGAGCATGAGGCCCCGGGGACATTGAGAACAGCCACTCTGGTATAGTCAACCCTTTCTGCTAGAGCATCCATAGCCTCTTATGAGGAGACAATGTCTGCCGCTCAGAACCTTTTGACCCAGCTGACTGAGAAGTTCATGTTGAAAGTGGGTATGTTCATGCACGCATTGTGTAGAGTTTGGTCAGAGCTCTTGGATGTTCTTGGACTTGACATTTTCAACCTGCCCCAGCATTTTAACCCAGCCTCAGTGGGAAGCAGCTAAACCCATGCCCTTCTGTTGGTCAGTGCCATCTTCTTGGCCTTCTGGTTCTTGTCTCTGACCCTAAGCTTAACCTTCAGATGCTGCACCTGGTGTTCAGCGCTTCCTCTGGATCGTGTGGACCGTCCTGTTGTTCATGTCCTGCATGCACATCCTGCGCAGGCACAAGGGTGGGGAATGAGGCGCTCCACTGTGCTTCACAGTGGTGCCTGCATATCACCTGGCCCGTGGGCTTGTACCGTCATGGCAGCTCAAGTGTGACTGAGGAGCTGGAGCACCTAAGAAGCAGGTCAGACTGCTTAAACTGCCCTCACAGGGGCTAAAACCCTCCACTGCTCCAAAGACAAATGAGGGCCAGTCAGCCAGCACTGCCAACTTGTATCAGTGCACGGTCTTAAAAAAACAAAATGGAGAGAAAAGAACAACAGACCCCAGACAATAAGCATGGCTAAGCAAGGGGAGGCAAATTGCAAGGGTATTTTTACCTTTCCATTAGATCTTAGGACAAAACATTGTGTAGAACTACACGTGAAGTGTCATTAGTAGAAAACAACATGTTTTTAAACAAAATTTATAACCATATTTAGCTGTACAGTAAGAGAAATTTGTGCATAGAGCATAAAGTTAAATTTTCCCAGCATTTAAATATATTTTTGAAAGCATATTAGGCTGGGCACAGTGGCTTATGCCTGTAATCCCAGCATTTTGGGAGACCGAGGCAGGCGGATCACCTGAGGTCAGGAGTTCAAGACCAGCCTGACCAACATGGTGAAATCCCCCTCTACTAAAAATACAAAAATTAGCCAGGCATGGTGGCAGGTGCCTGTAATTTCAGATACCTGGGAGGCAGAGGCAGGAGAATCACTTGAGCTTGGGAGGCAGATGTTGC
>NW_012101417.1:7927-9551 GCF_000951045.1 Mandrillus leucophaeus
TTTTTTGGATTCTGGCGACCTCCTGCCAACTGCCCCCACCCCCATCATTCAGATTTCTAAATGAAGAAATTGTTGTTTCTAGAAGACCTAAGATTGTTTTCCCACTGTACTTTGATTTATTTTAACCTCAACACTGTGAATGGGAAAAGGCAAGGAAGAAAAAAGAAATGTCTTTGCGGTTTGATGCCAAGAGCTACATGGGTAAGTGCTGAAGATTACTCAAGAATTGCTTTGCTATCCCGAGTTTACTGTTAGCCAGCTGGGGCTATACACAAAAGCTATACTCTTAAGTCTTTTTGTTGGTTTCATTTTGGTTTTGCTTGACTCAGGACCTTAGAAGGAAAACAAACAGTAGTAGCTAATATGACTCTCAAGTCGGTTTCTGCTTAAAAAGCAACATCACAGACAATAAACAGCAACAAATCAGCCTCAAATAAGATCTGAATAGCTTTTCCTGAAATGTTTATAGTAGATGTGTTAGGTGCTTTTCCTGAAATGTTTATAGTAGATGTGTTAGGTGCTTTTCCTGAAATGTTTATAGTAGATGTGTTAGGTGCTTTTCCTGAAGTCTATTGGGTCCTCATTTTAGGTAGCCTCTAGGGGCAGAGAGTGAGACATGCAGGGTGGACAGCTGTGAGAACCCTGGGCTGGAAAGCTTCAGAAGGCATGAGTCAAGAACTGGTGAAAACACTCACCTTCTAGAATCCATTAGGAAACAAAGTTCAGCATTTGCAGAATGCAGCTTTGGAGGCATCTGGTTATCGTGAATGTCTCCATGGCTCTTTCCTGTCCACCAGTGCCCCAGCAGCCACTCACACAGCCCAGCAGGCAGGTTTGGAGGTAGCCCTGCCAGATCTGCTGGAACCCAGACCTATGGTCACAGTCTCAGTTTGAAGAAAACTTACCTGTCTACAAACTCTTGTGCGGAGATTCTGTGAAATTTTATTCTGGATTGCAAGTATCTGGAAAACAGATGCAAATGTTTTGAAAATGTTTATGAAGCTTCTATCTTTGAGGTAAACATGATGGGACCCAAATTTTCCTGGATTCAGCTGACTTCCTGAAACAAATACCTGTCCCTAGAATTTCCCTTGAGAAAATCTTCATCCATGGACATTTGAGCACATGATTTCTGGGTGAAATCATTTCAGTTGTGTAATTTGGATACTTATAGATGAGTGTGTTTCAGCACAGGTTGTAAATAATTTGGGGAGTTTATTATTGTCTTCTTTCTTTTTGTTGATTTGGCTACACCACATGTAGGTACTAAAACATAGCTTTGTCTATTTTAGCTGGGGAAAAAACTGGCATTCTGTGCACAAAGCCAATGATTGCTTGTCTTGCCTCAGCTCCTCCCGTATTTGTGGTGGTTGTAAGATGCCTGCATGCTAAGTCTCAAACTGCAATAAGGCTTGGGATGGTACCCGCTTTACTCATCCTCTCACCCTCATACCTGAAACATGAAGGGCACTGTGCTCTATTGAGATTTAGATAGAACAACCACTGTCACTTTTAGTACGCTGAGGGAGGTACCTGTGTCTGGGTGCTGGTGGATTAGACCTCAAGCATCAATTAAAAATTGCTGTCAAAATAGGCATACTTTTTCCAACTTGGCTAAGTTTAG
>NW_012101417.1:9601-10961 GCF_000951045.1 Mandrillus leucophaeus
GTGCTTTTCCTGAAATGTTTATAGTAGATGTGTTAGGTGCTTTTCCTGAAGTCTATTGGGTCCTCATTTTAGGTAGCCTCTAGGGGCAGAGAGTGAGACATGCAGGGTGCACAGCTGTGAGAACCCTGGGCTGGAAAGCTTCAGAAGGCATGAGTCAGGAACTGATGAAAACACTCGCCTTCTAGAATCCATTAGGAAACAAAGTTCAGCATTTGCAGAATGCAGCTTTGGAGGCATCTGGTTATCATGAATGGCTCTTTCCTGTCCACCAGTGTGCCCCAGCAGCCACTCACACAGCCCAGCAGGCAGGTTTGGAGGCAGCCCTGCCAGATCTGCTGGAACCCAGACCTATGGTCACAGTCTCAGTTTGAAGAAAACTTACCTGTCTACAAACTCTTGTGCAGAGATTTTGTGAAATTTTATTCTGGATTGCAAGTATCTGGAAAACAGATGCAAATGTTTTGAAAATGTTTATGAAGCTTCTATCTTTGAGGTAAACATGATGGGACCCAAATTTTCCTGGATTCAGCTGACTTCCTGAAACAAATACCTGTCCCTAGAATTTCCCTTGAAAAAATCTTCATCCACGGACATTTGAGCACATGATTTCTGGGTGAAATCATTTCAGTTGTGTAATTTGGATACTTATAGATGAGTCTGTTTCAGCACAGGTTGTAAATAATTTGGGGATTTTATTATCTTTATTGTCTTCTTTCTTTTTGTTGATTTGGCTACACCACATGTAGGTACTAAAACATAGCTTTGTTTATTTTAGCCGGGAAAAAACTGGCATTCTGTGCACAAAGCCAATGATTGCTTGTCTTGCCTCAGCTCCTCCCGTATTTGTGGTGGTTGTAAGATGCCTGCATGCTAAGTCTCAAACTGCAATAAGGCTTGGGATGGTACCCGCTTTACTCATCCTCTCACCCTCATACCTGAAACATGAAGGGCACTGTGCTCTATTGAGATTTAGATAGAACAACCACTGTCACTTTTAGTACGCTGAGGGAGGTACCTGTGTCTGGGTGCTGGTGGATTAGACCTCAAGCATCAATTAAAAATTGCTGTCAAAATAGGCATACTTTTTCCAACTTGGCTAAGTTTAGGCTCTAAAGGCAATTTTATAGTTTGATACACTCAAGTAAAGATGTCTTCATGTATAATCAAAAAAAAAAAAAAAAACCCTACAGTTAATTACCAAGTATCACTTCAGGGTGAAATATTCTTTGAAATTCTGATAAAAATCTTAGATGCTAGGTTTGAAAATTTATTTATCTTGAATGCATAAATTATACTTTTATTTGGGCATATTCTTAATCCCAAATACTTGGGAATATTTTTCTTTCTCCATTCAATAGAA
>NW_012101417.1:12726-18650 GCF_000951045.1 Mandrillus leucophaeus
CAAAAAATATTTCTTTATGGCCATTAGAATAGTTGGGTTTTTGCTCTTCACTTGTGAGCAATAGAATCATATATATTTTGCAAAACCTTATACACAACACTTAAAATTCCTTTCAGACAACCATCAATAAGATGTATATATCTGATATAAACAATCTTTTTTAGCATATTGAATTCTGCATTTTACTCTTGCCTGCCTGCCTGCCTGCCTTCCTTCCTTCCTTCTTTCCTTCCTTCCTTTCTTCCTTTCTTTTTTTTTTGACAGAGTCTCACTCTGTTGCCCAGGCTGGAGTACAGTGGTACGATCTCGGCTCACTGCAACCAACCTCTGCCTCCTGGGTTCAAGCAATTCTCTGCCTCAGCCTCCCAAGTAGCTGGGATTACAGGCGGTCACCACCACACCCGGCTAATTTTTGTATTTTTAGTAAAGACGGGGTTTCACCATCTTGTCCAGGCTGGTCTTGAACTCCTGGCCCCGTGATCCACCCACCTCAGCCTCCCAAAGTGCTGGGATTACAGGTGTGAGCCACCACACCTGGCCCCCCTCTTTCCTGATATGTAAAAGATGCACCAGTACCAGTTTTTCTATTTTGGTGGCATAAAAAGCTCAGTGTCATTTACATTACCTTCAAAAAACCTGTGGCTGCTCATGGTATTCTTGACTATATGTTTTAATATCTTCATGCAGATTTAAATATTTTATTGTAGTGTCAATTTAATATTTAGATGTGCGTTAAATCTCTGTATACTCTGTAATTAAATTGTTTTCTTTGTAATGGTGTTGGTAATTAGCACCCAATATAAATGCAGCAAAGCAGTTATTTTCCTCTTTTGAACTGGAAATTGCATTTGTGAATTATGATATCTATTATCAACAGTGTATTCATGATTCCATTTACATTTTGTGGATCTGGTTATAAATTTACAAGGCGTTTAATTTGAAACTTAATGTAAATTTATTTGGTTTGAATGTAATAGGGTGTGTGTACTTTAGTTAATTGAGCCTTGGGAAATTGTACAAATATACAAATGTAAATGTATCAAGCTTTTTTTTACATAGTTATATATACATTCCTCCTGTTTATTAAAATACTGGCATTGGTGTTATGTAAATATATTTGTAGATATCAAAACAAAAATAAAATATTGTAGAAATTACAGCTTAATAAATATTTATGGTAAAAAAAAATAAAAATTCTTCATGTTTACAAAGTAGTTATTTACACTTGCTTAGAGCTCACCTGGAGAGCCAAGGCCTATCTGCTTTAAGACTGTGTTGAAATTGCACCTGCTCTGTTACAGTATCTCTTGGGGAGAAATGACACCAACAGAATGGCCAAGAAGAGAAGGAAAAATTGTTGACATAAATTTTATGTTTACAGCAACAGAGCTGTGGGGGA
This sequence comes from Mandrillus leucophaeus, assembly GCF_000951045.1. Taxonomy (NCBI): domain Eukaryota; kingdom Metazoa; phylum Chordata; class Mammalia; order Primates; family Cercopithecidae; genus Mandrillus; species Mandrillus leucophaeus. The sequence continues at coordinate 14,126 of NW_012101417.1, forward strand.
AATAATAAATAAATCAATTTTACCACAGCTGTTTTTTTTTTTTTTTTTTAGACGCAGTCTCCCTCTGTTGCCCAGATAGAGTGCAGTGGCACTTTATCCGCTCACTGCAAGCTCCGCCTCCTGGGTTCACGCCCTTCTCCTGCCTCAGCCTCCTGAGTAGCTGGGACTACAGGCGCCCGCCATCGCGCCCGCCATCACGCCCGGCTAATTTTTTGTAGTTTTACTAGAGATGGGGTTTCACCGTGTTAGCCAGGATGGTCTTGATGTCCTGACCTCATGATCCGCCTGCTTCAGCCTCCCAAAGTGCTGGGATTACAGGCGTGAGCCACCGTGCCCAGCTACCACAGCTAGTTTTAAGAAAATAAATGCTTCAAAGTCAAATCGAATTTATTTATTTAATTTAAAACTGCAAATAGAGTGGTTAATGACATGAAAGGTCTCTGCTTTCACAGTTTACACTGTAAGGTTTGAAAAATACAAACAATTAGAGAATAAATTATTACTCATATAATGCTGGTAGTATAATTTGGCATGACATTATGGAACAGGGCTTGCCAAGGCCTACACAGGCTGAAGATATAAATATATGTTAATTATATTTGTGGTTATATATCTACATAATTATATAATTGAGGGTGAAGCTGCCCAAACTCTTCAAAGTGGGACAGCAAGGCAACCACCAGAGACGGACAAATGAAAAGTGAAAGAAAATTAGCAGAAATCCAAGGCAGATGCTAAAGCAGTGCAAAATGCTTCACACCACGACAGAAACGGAGTTGACGAAGAAGTCTGCAAAACGAATCTTAGTCACAGAAAGGTCAACAGTGAACCTTGTAAAGTGCTAACAATTCTGGTCCACTGGATCCCACCATCCCTAGGACAGTAAATACCATCACAGTCACCACCCAGCAAGTTACCACCACATCATCTCCTGTTTGTTCCAAAATGAATAAAGTTGATTATCAACACAAGTGCAAATAAAGAAGTCATTAATCATTTTTTCAACTAAACTGTCACGGTTTAGTTTACATTTTTTAAAGTTCTTATATTTTGAAAATACACTTAACAGTTGTATGGCTCATGAAGTTTTTGATACTTGAATTTTAAAATGCAGTATATTTTAAATTAACAAGAGTAAACTATGTATTTGGTTTATGTATTTAAGGTGCAGACTCACAAATAATGCTCCTGTTTGTGATCCAAAAACTTCAAAGTTTGGTTTTCAATCAGTAAATACACAGAACAGTGTATCATGCTAAAACATTTGTTTTCTAAAGTGGCCACCACAGTTTCTGTCTGTTTGGATATATTTTGAACTTTTGTATGTTAAATATAACATTAAAAAGACATTTTATTATGTTTTAGGTAATCTAAGATTGGTGTACACAAACCAACTTTACAAATTATTGTAGGGTTGCACAAACTATGTATATAATATGACATTAATATCTCTATTTTTTGATGTCTAAATATTTTTTAAAAAGATTGGTTTCTATAAAAACATCTCCAGAAATTCAGACTTATTTTATAGAATGGCAAAATAGTAAAAAAAAAAAAAAAAAAAGAAAAAAAAGTGGGTAGTCTTCTATGCTACATGAATACTGGCACTCAACGAAAATACCAAATAATGTAATCAAAATCATTTAGACAGTGGATTTAAATAATTGCTTACTTTTAACTACAGTGATACACATTCACTAATATTTCATGCATCAAACCTATCAGTATTAGGTTTTACTTAGAGTAATATATACATTTGATCAAAGATCTGTTCAAAATGAATATTTTTAATTAATAATTTGGTGTTTTCAAGTACTGAGAAGTCTTGTTTTAATCAGATTAAGTCTGGAGCTAGTTGACTGATTTTATTTTGTGTATGGCATGCTGAAAATTTTCTAGTTTTACCTAGTATTGATTGATAATGGGTAAACAAATCAATTTTCTTGAAATCCCACTGGCCTATTAAGTTGTTGATGATTTTTGTTTGGTTGGTTTTTTTTTTCTGTTTTCTGTTTTTGAGACAGAGTCTCACTCTGTCGGCCAAAGCTGGAGGGCAGTGGCGCGATCTCTGCTCACTGCAACCTCCACCTGCTGGGTTCAAGCGATTTTCTTGCTTCCTGGGTAGCTAGGACTACAGGTGCACGCCACCATGACTGCGTAATTTTTTTTTTTTTTTTTTTTGTATTTTTAGTAGAGACAGGGTTTCACCGTGTTAGCCAGGATGGTCTACATCTCCTGATCTCATTATCCACCAACCTCAACCAACTAAAGTGCTGGAATTACAGGTGTGAGCCACCGCACCCAGCCATTGATGATGTTTGAAATTAAAAAAATACTGTTTACAGAGATTTAGGTCTACTCTAATCTGTTCAATCTGTTAATTAATGTCAGGTGCCAGATTCCAATTCATTTTCAGCTTGCCTGTATGACTTTTCTTTTCATATTCTTTGAATCAAATTGTATTACTTTGTTACTTTTTTGAATGTTATACAGCTCAAACATTTAAAATCAAACCACCAGGTGAAACAAGTTCTGACTCAGTATAAAGGATTTGTTTACCAAGTTAGCGTTACACATACTGATGAATGTGGCTCAACAATAATTTAGACAAATAAATTAAATTGAAGTAACATGTGTTTTCTTGACTCTGCCTCTAATGAGCTTGTACTTCCAGATTTTACCAAATTTATCCAGCTGCTTTCAGTACCCTTAAGGTGGTATATCAAGAATTCATATGCTACTGTCTGAGAAAACAGATTCTACTGTTACCTAAGAAATCAACTGGAATGCATTTTTATAACCTTCTACCACGTAAGAAAAAACTGAAATATAGTACTAATAAATGCAAACTCTATCACATAAAACGTGGTATCCAGAGGCTAGGCGTGGTGGCTAATGCCTGTAATCCCAGCACTTTGGGAGGCTGGGGTCAGGGGCAGATCACCTGAGGTCGGGAGTTCGAGACCAGCCTGACCAACATGGAGAAACCCTGTCTTTACCTAAAATACAAAATTAGTTGGGTGTGGTGGTGCATGCTTGTAATCCCAGCTACTCGGGAGGCTGAGGCAGGAGAATCGCTTGAACCCCAGAGGCAGAGGTTGTGGTAAGCCAAGATTGTGCCATTCATTGCACTCCAGCCTAGGCAACAAGAGTGAAACTCCATCTCCAGCAAACAAACAAACAAACAACGGTATCCAGAATGTCACTTTCAATATTGACATATTCAAACTTTTGGTTTAAAAATAGTTGGTACAACAAAGCTTTTGGTAAGCTTCATGTACTTTATATCAGCATAAAGTAAGAAAAAATCTTTCAAAATGAAAACAAACAAAAAAACTACACCAAAAAAACTAACATCCACCAATTTGTATATATTGATCTTTGTGCTGGAAGCGTCTAAAGCAGAACATTTGGTGAACTTGATACTGTTATTTTGACCATATTGACAAATGATAATATCATTTATATTTGAGTGAAACATGTCCACATCTTAAAAGTACTGCTTTGTACTATGAATAATAAATGTAAAGTTTTTATCCTCAAGAGGATCTGGATTCTCAACCCAATATATATGGCAATGCATTCTTCTGGTTCCTCCAAACTGAGGCCTTATTAAAACTTACGTATGGAGTGAGAGGGACTCAACAACAGAACATGCCAAGTAAGACGGATAAGGTAGGACGGTGAGCTCTAAGGCTCAGGGATTGCCTGGGGAACCCCAACATAATGGTGTCAACTATGAAGCATACTGGGTAAAAGAAAATAAAAACATAAAAAGCTGAAAACACGATGGCCTGAATTTGCTGGAAAGTAGTCTCTGTAATCGTAAACAGTAGTGCCAAAATGACTGCGCAAGAATGACACGTATCTAAGGATTATTAAGAGGAATGTTTACAAACATGTAAGTAGTTATTCCCAATCTTATTACAGTAGCAATATCCATTTCTGTAATGTCCAGTTCCCCAAGCTAGGGGTGTCATAGACAAACTAAGACAAGTGTCCTAATATGTCATAAGTAATTAGTTTCTAAATTTAACAAACTTGCAATAATTTTATGAATTTCATTGAGCTCTGTTTCGTGTATAAATCTCACTGAAAGGCAATGTCCAGTAGCTATTTCCCTCAGTCTTTTCTGGGATTTTTCTGTTGCTTGATTCAAAACCAACCTTATTTGAATCCTAGTCATTTCTAAAACCCCAGATGTAATAACAGAAAGAGAGCAGATATGAAGCCAAGATAGTCCAAGTCTATTATATTTGCCTTCCCATATGAACCAAAAACCACACAAGCTAAACAGTGCATTTAAAATTCAACCTAAATTCAATGGCAGCAGTCAAAACCATAGGCAAAAGTAAGCAAAGTCATGATTTAGAAACCCTTAGTCTGTTACTCTGGAAAAAATAATAAAATTCTTATTTTGGCATATTTTAGAAATTATAAGTACAGTAAATGTGATAAAATATGCCCCATTGATTATAATAAAACATCTCTGAAACATGAGTGATTTTATTTTTATTCTTAAATA
>NW_012101417.1:19936-21156 GCF_000951045.1 Mandrillus leucophaeus
TTTCTCAAGTTTAAGCTTTATCACACTTTCTATTCAAAATTTTAAAAACATTTCTGACACAAATTCATTTATCAAATGTAATATTTAATAATTTGGGTTCAATTCCAATATGATTTATATTCAAGTTTATTGTTTTATTACTCCTAACCAAATCTGGCTTTCCAAATGAAGGAAAAACTGAACCATGTTTTCAAAGGTTCAAGGGACTTAAGCTTACAAGCATCAAATGCTCTGTAGCAAAATAAATAAAACTACATCTTTTTATCAATAATATTTTCAATAGCTTTATGTCTGAGCACTTAAGCATCAAGGACAAAACTCTGGATGATGTGTAGTGCATATTTAAACTGTTAAAGTAGAAAATGATCATCAGAGTCCAATAAGTGAGGGATACAGCAACATAATACTTAAAACCATTCAGGGTATGTTTGACAAACAAGAAGGTTGCATAGGATCTACATTGCATTGCACTGCTAATGTATTCTCTCTCTCTCTCTCTCTCTCTCTCTCTCTCACTCACTTTAGTCTTTATTCTCAACTTTACAGTCAACACACACACAGAATAAGAACAATTAACTCGTTTTCCTGAAAGGCAGTGTTTTCTCTTTTTTCACATGCGTTCCACATTGCTGTTGAAGTACATCCTCTTTCATTAGAAGATTACCTGTGTGAATTTGAATAGATGGACACTAGAGAGGACCAGCTCAGCACACTCACCTAACTTTCCCTTTGCTTTTCATCCAATTGAAATGACTTTGAAGAGTGAAAATAAAGTGTTAATTAAGCAGACAGTTTTACATGGAAAAAGGTTTGCCAACTGTTTGAAAATGACATTCCATGGACTATAACTTTTAAATGTAAAATTCATAACATAAATACTGTACAACAAAATAGCATAGAAATGATGGAGTTGGCCACAGAAAACAGACAAAGCTGTTTCATAGCCATATAGAAAAATAGATATCTACTGTCAGAGGAAGGTAACTTGAAGTATTTGAGAGATGTTTTCTAAGAATCTAAAATTATTTTTAGTTTTAGTTTCTATAAAAAATGTTTTTAAGTAATTTTAATTCCAAAAAATTTAAATGCATGCTTTGTCAGCTTAGTTTTTCTGAAGAATTTAAACAGAATAGAGTAAAACAATACATATTAAAAAATCAGCCAGGCGTGGTGGCTCCTGTAATCCCAGCACTTCGGGAGGCTGAAGTGGGCAGATCACC
>NW_012101417.1:22188-27335 GCF_000951045.1 Mandrillus leucophaeus
GCAGCTTCTTGGCAGAATAGACACTTCTCAGCAATAAACAACACATTGAAAAAAAAGTATAAATTTTTCATCAAAAGCTAATGTATGTTAAGCAAAGTATGCATATTCATCAGTAATAAAATGCTTGTGGTGAAATAAAGGTTCATTATTGAGCTCAGGTATACAGTATTGGACAAAAGCTAGCAAATATACAGCAGAAAAAGGAATAGTATCTGAAATAAGAATATTATGAATGAAGTTATTCTGTTAATAAAAGTAAAAATATAACTTCATACAAATAGTCTCATCTATAGTTCTACAACAAATGCTTCTTATTAAAAATTGTATTTCATATAAACATTCAATTTATATTACCCTCCTTCACTACTTCAATGCATTCACCACTTTATATACGTGAAAAACAGGCCAGTGGATTCCAAGAAAGCATGTGGTGCTATTGCTACTTTAACGACGATGATGATGAAGAGCACTTGTTTGGGTGGTACTCCTATGCCAAACACTTTGGTCCAAAGTATTTGTCTTTGATTTTTCTCCAAATTTACTAATAAAATAAAACTCTCACCTAAGACTTGATCTCATTGAAATATGTTTTATAAAATTTGGTTGACATTTAAGTGTCTCTGACTTACCTGGAATATTAAATTTTCCATGCATCCAAATTGAGCACTATAAATAAGCAATCTTTTACTAAAAGCATCTTTGAGGATTCATGAATTTTTTTAAATGTGGAAGAAATGCATTAACCATATTCCCAGGAATCACTCTGCACACAGCATTCCCAGTTCCCAGTATTTACCCTGAGTTACTCAGGGATAATTGTTATCTCTATAAACAGGCACAAGAAGGTGCTAACTTGAGGTGCAGCACATTGCAAATAAATGCTTTTCACCTGCACCTATTAAGGATTTAATTTAATTGGGCTGTCAATTGCATGGCTAGATACTTATCAAATATAGTCATACTATTTTTTTTTTTTTTTTTTTTTTGGCAGCTAATGGCATCTGTTACCCATTAGTTTTATAGAATTATTTGCTTGGCTGGAAAATAAATATTTTTACTCATATTGAGATACTAAATTTCCAATCTTCAATTTTCAATGTTAAAGCAAATCAGAGAAAAGAAGTTTGTGTATGTAGAATGCATTTTTTTGGCCTATCAAAATTCTTCTTGTATTGCACTGGAAATCCTAAGAAGCCACCTAAAAAATATTCCCTTCAAATCCTTTTGGCAGTATTTTAGATTTAGAAGGTCAAACACTTAATGATTCAGCAAAACCAAAATCTTTTCTTTACTTTTTGTTAGTAATCTAGCCATTTTAAAAAACATGGCAATTATGCCAAGCCATTCAAAGATGTGAATTTGATTAATTTTTATAACATCTTTCATTTGTATACAATTATAAATTATGAATCTTTTATTATGGTTTTTCTTATTTTTTTTAAAAAATATTTTTAGTCAATTTACTCCCTTTTGTTTATTTACCATCAGTTTGTTCTGAGAGAATAAATTACAAACTATTATTTTGTTTAATCCTTTTAACCACCATGTCAGGCAAACAGGTTGGAGGATATTAGTTCCCATTTTACAGACAAGAGTGGAAACACAGTACCCATATTTAGTGTAAGACAGAGCTGGGATATAAGCCTTGGGCTTCTATAGTCACAGCTGCTTTTTTCCATAAGTTTGTAATACATAATTTTAAAGTAATCTGATTTCACAATGTTTTACAGTATAAGAGTAACAACTACAGCATCTCTTCTTGGCAGGTTACCTCTGGAGAGAACCAATCTAATTACCTCATAAGTGGGCATATTTGAGGCAGTTACCCCTCTAACTTGATTTCTCAGCTATGCTTGAGGGACCCAGGAGTCAAAATTGCAGCTAAACTCATCTGAAAGAAGCAGGGAATAGAATGGTCAAGCATGTTTCCAAGTTTAACCTAGGCCTGGCACACCCTCACCAACTGCTCAGATGGCAAGTGGGGGGTAACTAAGTGAAGATAGTAGCAGGAAGACCCACTTGGGGTGGACACTGGTGAAAAACACAGGCAGTATCTGACTCACTGTTTTCAGGATTAAAATCCCCAGATGCCCAGTTGTTGGTCTACTAGTTGCTATGTCATTACCAGCAGGACACAGGGCAATACTTCTGGAGACTAGAATATGCAAGGAAAAAATTAAGCTGCCTGCCCATCTGGGGCCTACAAAGCCAAACCGTGCTAATTTCATCCATGCCAAATGAAGAAAATTGTTCATTCCTTCCTGATTTGGGTTTTAAGGGAGAGTGCTGATCATCAGATAAACCAGGTAATTCTATCCCAAAGCCCAGGGGGAGAAATGGTGGCATTTCTGAGTTATAGATGGTGCAGGGGGCAACACTGTCTGCCACCATGAAGGGAAAAAGCTATCTTGGTAAAGCTTTGGTCTTCCACAGGACATGGAACCAGAGTAGCAAGATCAGGGTCTGCGTGACACATCCTGATTAAGAGCAGGACTTCCTCACATAAAGTACACAAGGGCCGGGTGTAGTTGCTCACACCTGTAATCCCAGCACTTTGGGAGGCAGAGGTGGGTGGATCACTTGGGGTCAGGAGTTCGAGACTAGCCTGGCCAACATGGTGAAAACCCTGTCTCCGTCTCTACCAAAAATACAAAAGTTAGCCAGTCATGATGACGCACGCCTGTAATCCCAGCTACTTGGGAGACTGAGGCAGGAGAATCACTTGGACCCAGAAGGTGGAGTCCACGCCACTGCACTCCAGCCTGGGCAACAGAGTGAGACTCCATCTCAAAACAAAGACAAAAACAAAAAACAAAACAAAACCCATAAGGTGCACAGGTATCTGAGAAGGGTCTAAACACCATAGAATTGCACACAACATTTTGAGTTTTTACATGTTTTTCTGGTGAAGGGGTCCCCATTCTCAAATCTTGAGCTTTTAGGAGAAAGTACTAAGCCAGCCTCAGGTTAGAATACAAAAGCCACCAGATACACTTAGAGCCAGTCAAGTCTGAGAGCTCTCAAAGCCATCACTAAAAAGTTGGAACATAGACTCACAGCAGAGCCAAGTCAATATTTATTTTTGTGCCATTCTTCCTATGTGTATTTCATGTCTTTTTCAAAACAACTCCCCAGGAATCTCTAGATTCAATTACGTCCCTGTACTTGTATGACTGCTGCAGGAGTCTGAGGGAACCTTGTACAAATGCTAGAGTTATTTGTTTACTAACATTAAACCCTAGAATAGAAGACAGAACAAAGTAGGACTCCTTCCTTCATGGAATGTGCTGCTTTCAGATGAGATGGCAGCCAATGTAGAAAACCCTGGAATTTTTCCTTGGAACTGGACTGTGCTGAGAGTTACTTGCCATGAACACAGCTATTGTCTTTTCTTTGACCCTTCTTTTCCAGTTTTTGAAGATAAACCAGGAAATAATCTTCTCTGAAGATACTTAATAAAAATTCCCCCAAAAACCAAAAGCACATGTTTCCACTTCACTGATAAAAAATTACTGCAATTTTGGCACCTGGGTCTAGTTCAGCTGGCGGGTAAGCTGCTTGATGCGTTCATCTCGATAGTCAGGTGTGCCCTTCTCCTTGAGGAAGCCCACTCTATTTTTGGTAGCATGACAGGCCACCGAGAGGTGGAAAGGGCAAAAGAATCATGAGATCTCCTGGAAATGCTTCTCTGGAAAGGCAATTTCATGACTAGTCTTCCAAGCAAATGACACCAAACTTCCCCATGTGCTCCTCAATCACTGTGTTGTCTGTCAGAGGGATGGTCTTATTCTTGACCTTGGCTTGTCCACGTTACAAAATGAGTTACCAGACAGAGTTCAGATTTGGAAATCCCCAAGTCCCATAAGGTTCCACTACATAAGCTTCAACTACATAAGCTTCCACTATAAGCAACATTTTTAGGTTCTGGGAGGTGACTTTTATAAACACACCTCTAAAAACTTTCTTTAGGTGAAGGCTTGCAATGATTCTCTGCACCAGTAAACTCATGCCATCGATCCTTTTGATGCATTCAACAAAGGCCAAGGAATCTTTATCTGGCAATTCCAAGGTATGAGGTTTCACTTCTAGTCATCTGACATACACTTGCTTTGACACAAAATATTCTTAAATAACACACGATTTTTTCAAACCAATAGATGAATATATTAATATATCTAAATTAATTTTTTTAAATGTGGTATAGATATACAATGGAATACTATTTAGTCTTACAAAGGGGTAAATCCTATTATTTAAAACAATATAGATAAATTTGGAGGACATTATGCTAGATGGAATAAACTTGACAAAGAAAGACAAATACTGCAGGATCTCATTTATATGCAGAATCTAACAGTTTCACTCAAAAAAGAAGAAAGCGGAATGATGGTTATTAGAGGCTGGGAGTGGTGGGAAGAAAATAAGTTGTTGATCAAAGGGTACAAGGTTTCAAATAGACAGGGAAAATGGGTTTTGGGATCTATTACACAGCAGCATGACTATAGTAAACTGTAATGTATTACATATTTCAAAATAACCGAGAGTAAATTTCAAATATCTCACCACAAAAAATGACTGCTAAGTGAGCTGATAAATATGTTATTTAACATGGCCTATTTCATATTATATACCTATATTAAAACATCACATTGTATCCCATAAATGTATACATCTTTAATCTGTCAATCTAAAATACTAGTAATTTTAAAACAGAGAGAAAAACTTCAAGAAATTAGGCTAGAGAAAAAGTGTTTTTCATCTTAAAATTCCAGGAAACATATACATATATATTTTTATTTCAACTGGCTTGCTCATTTCGTGATGTAGGTAAGTAAACTTTTAATATCATGAATAGTCTGAACCCAACACTCAGGAATCAAATGTTGATTTTTTATGTTCAAAACAATATAATACTTTAAAAGACTCTAAAGTAACTGTTTAAAATTCTCTAAATGTGTAAATAATTTCCTTCACTTGTTAGAGAAAAAAAGTTATTCGAATTTATATTTTTAAACTACATTTAAATTTAACAAATGAACATAAGAAATTTATTAAATAAATAGATGAAAAAACAATTTTCCTCCTTCTAATTTTAAAATTGACAAACACCCAGCATTTAAGTGCTTATTTATCTAGTGTTACTGGAG
>NW_012101417.1:28070-29033 GCF_000951045.1 Mandrillus leucophaeus
AGATTGGAATTACTGGTCACTTACAATGTGGTTTTAAATGTTATTTACTGAACACACGTGAAGTTTTATAAAAAACTCATTTTAACAACTTATTTTCATTGCTTTTTCACACCTATTAAAAAATCAAAATTTCTGTTACCTGAAATCTATAAATTTTACTCAGATATAATCATAGTGCTAATCTTAAAAGATCTGTATACTTAGGATTATGGAAAGCCTATTCTCTATTTACACTTAGAAAATAAACTACTGCTTTCAGGTAAACCCCGTGAGGCTATTGTGACTCAAAATCATAAGCTATTAAAATATTAATACTATCATCCAGATGAAATTCTATGTATCTGCATGTTCAAGTTGTTTAACTTGATAATTCAGAAACTAAATTTTTATAAACTATAAAAAATAAGCAAAAAATATAGAGAATTGTTTTCTCTCAGTTTTTAAATACTATCATTATTTCTTTTCTTTTTTTTTGAGACGGAGTCTCGCTCTGTCGCCAACTTAACACTAGATTTTAGATGCTGTCATTGTAGAAACTAGAAATGTCAAGATTGACTCTGCTTTACTTTCTACCTTCTGATTTCACACAAACAGAGCAACACAAGAAAGGCTAGAAGTAGTACATTTTTGTTGTTGTTGTTGTTGTTGAGAAGGAGTCACTCTTTTCACCCAGGCTGGAGTGCAATGGTGCGATCTTGGCTCACTGCAACCTCTGCCTCCTGATCTCAAGCGAGTCTCCTGCCTCAGACTCTCAAGTAGGTGGCATTACAGGTGTGCACAACCATGACAAGCTAATTTTGTATTTTTAGCTGAGATGGGGTTTCACCACGTTGGCCATCCTGATCTCATTGACCTCAGGGAATTCGCCCACCTTGGCCTCCCAAAGTGATGGGATTACGTGCATGAGCCATTGCGCCTGGCCAGAAATGCTACATTTTGATTCGAACACATTAGTACCCTTCT
>NW_012101417.1:33563-34051 GCF_000951045.1 Mandrillus leucophaeus
TGTCGATAGGAGTGTTTACAGTATATATTCTGGTCTCATTTCTATTCATATGAAGAATGCATCCACATTGGTTTGTTCAGTATGATGTTGGCAGATAATCTGTAATAGATGGCTTTTATTATTTTGAGGTATGTTTTGTCATTGCCTAGTTTGTTGAGAATATTTTCAGAAATAAATACTGGATTTTCTTGAGTACTTTTTGTACCTCTATTTTGTTAATCATATAACTTTTTGCTGTTATTTTTTCAATGTAAATTGCACTTATTGACTTGCACATACTGGAATATTCTTGAATACACAGAATAAAACTCTGTGTTTTCAAGATAAAAAAAACTCTGTGTTTTCAGAATAAAAAAAAAAACTTTTTATTTGCTCATGAACTCCGCTTGCTGGTATTTCATGGAGAATTTGTTTTAATGTTCATAGGGATATTAGCCTGTGTTTTTCTTTTGTTGTTGTTGTGTCTTCACTAGATTCTAGTATCAAGA
>NW_012101417.1:38368-39872 GCF_000951045.1 Mandrillus leucophaeus
AATAGTACTAACAATATGTAGCTTTGTGCTGTTTTGCCATTTGTCAGTTATAACCATAGAAACTCTAATAGTTTACATCATGTTCTGGACATAGCACAGTGCCTGGGAAAAGCCAGTGTACTTTTGGGCCTTTACTTTAAGTCTGGGACACCTGGAGTTTCTGGTGATGATGGTAATGAAATAACAGACAGTAAAGGGGCAGGCATTGCTGGTGGTCCTATGACTGGCCACTCTGTGAACACAGTAAGCAAGTTTACATGCAAAGTAACAGAAAATCTTTCAATTCAAAAACTGGCATAATCTTCACGTTTTCCAGAGAAAATAGCCAAGGAATTGGCTACAGTTAGGTTACTAAGTATAAAAACTGTATGCTAAACTTCACCCAATAAAAAAATTAAATAAAATAACAATGAGAAATTCCTTCAAATTGCAATATCAATATCAAAAATTATTCAAATGTAAAATCTACAGAGGTAACTTTATTATTTTGCAAATTTTAACATTCATACTTAAATATAGAAAATTTTGCATGGAAACGTAAGTTGTACTACATCACGAAACATTAAAAATTCCTTACTTACCATTAACTGTTAGAAATTTAATTTCTAAGATATATTTTATATTTGACACATTTTGTGTAAGAATTTAAAAAGTTTTTAAAAATAAAATAAAAATTAAAAACAATGCTAAATGATTTAATTCTCTCCCCTGTGGACAGTGTATGCCTTTATCTTTATCTGATGTCAAAATTATATTGATAAGGAAACTCTCCAGTTAAAACCAACTTTTAGTACATTAAAAATACCAATTTCTGGGCTGTGAGCAGTAGCTCATGCCTGTGACCCAAGCACTTTGGAAGGCCAAGGTGGGCAGATAACCTGAAGTCAGGAGTTTGAGACCAGCCTGACCAACATGGAAAAACCCTGCCTCTACTAAAAATACAAAATTAGCCGAGCCTGTTGGTGCATGCCTGTAATCCCAGCCACTCAGGAGGCTGAGGCAGGAGAATCACTTAAACCCAAGAGGCGGAGGTTGTGGTGACCTGAGATCACACCATTGCACTCCAGCCTGGGCAACAAGAGTGAAACTCCATCTCAAAAAAAAACAAAACAAAAAAACAACTTTCTCATCAGAATCTACAAAGTACCATGTGAAATGACATGGCATAAAAATAATAGTGAGAACACTGTAGCCATAACAGAAAAAGAAGGTCTGTGATGTATACATAGTTGGAATACACATAAGACAAAAAAACTGAAGATAATCAGCAAATAAAAGCAGAATTTATCTTCAAATTCAGCACGTGTCAGCTGTGCAGCCTGGAAAAAATGTTCTCTCCACATAAGAATCAATGTTATTTCTTCACCATTGATATTTTCCATCTCTGACTTGAACTTGCAAACTAACTCCAGCAGACATTTTGGAGCATCTGTTACATGAGAAGCAGTGTCATGTTTATTTGCTACATTAATATATCAAAACATTCTTGCCGGGTGTGGTGGCT
>NW_012101417.1:44009-44395 GCF_000951045.1 Mandrillus leucophaeus
CCCATCTTTCAGGTTTGTAGAGTTTTTCTCCAATATAAATTATTTTATGTCTGCTATGAATTGAGGGCTCGTAAAAGGCTTTGCCACATTCTTCGTGCTAGTAGGATTTCTCTCCAGTATGAATTGTGTGTAATAAGTGTTGAGAAATTGTTAAAATTTTGTCCCATTTTTCACATTTGTTGGGATTCTCTCCAGATGAACTACCTTATGTTTAGTAAAGGATAATAATACACTAAAGAATTTGTCACATTCTTAACATTAGTAGAGTTTCCATCCATTGTGTATTATCTAATGTTTTGTAAGGCTTAAGGACCAGTTAAAAACTTTCCCACATTCATCACAAGTGTAGGGTTTCTCTACAGTGTGAAGTTGCTTATGGTTAGTAA
>NW_012101417.1:45915-47853 GCF_000951045.1 Mandrillus leucophaeus
GTTGCCACATTCTTCACGTTTGAAGGCTTTCTCTTCCCTATGAATTCTCTTATGTTTATTAAGGTTTGATGACTGGTTAAAAGCTTTGCCACATGCATCACATTTCTAGGATTTCTCACCAGTATGAATTATTTTACATATAGTAAGGTTTGATGACTGGTTAAACACTTTGCCACATTCTTCACATTTGTAGGATTTCTCTCCAATATGAATGCTCTTATGTGTAGTAAGGGGTGAGGACTGGTTAAAGGTTTTACCACATTCTTCACATATATATGGTTTCTCTCCAGTATGAATTATCTTATGTGTAGTAAGCTATGAGGACAGGTTAAAGGCTTTGCCATATTCTTCACATTTGTAGGAATTTACTCTAGTATGAATTCTTTTATGTTGAATTAGGTGTGAAAACATGCAAAATGATTTGTCACATTTGTTACATTTAAAAGGTTTCTTTTTAGTATATCTTATGTCTTATCTTACATCTATTTGAATTTGAAAATTTATAAAAGACTTTTACATATTTATAACATAGAAATGTTTTGCTCTGAGTAGTTGTCAAACATTTGTTAAGTTTCTCATATCAAACATTTGTTAAGTTTCTCATAAACTCTTTTGTGCATTTTACAATCATCCACACTTTTACAGTCTTTTCTTAGTGGTAAATTCTCATCCCCACATTTTCCATATATTCTCAGTATCACTTTTTGAAATGAATTTGTATGTTCTGCTCTGGCCAAAGGTCTTGGGCAAAATAAGAAAACATAACTAAAAAAATTAAAAATAACAAATTACTCCACTTGCTACACTAAGGTTTGTACACTCTATGAATCTAAACGGTAAAATTACACAAACTACATGAGCAAGATGGCATAGAAAAGTACCATAATCTCTAATTCCTTCATAGACATATAAATTCAACAAAAACACACTGAACAAAATACATTTGTGAAAGATTTATAAATGAGTTACTTGTATGCAGTACCCCAGGTGAGCACAATGCAAAGAGTCATACAGAAGGAAAAGTCTGTAACATTTACCCAACAAAGCTCTTCCTGCTCCCCAAACATAATATAGTGCCTTTAGAAGTAGATTGCGAACTCCTGTTTGCTTTTTCCAAAAAAAAAACAAAAAAACAAAAAAAAAACACACACACACACACAGAATAATAGTGACACATACATTTCTATTTCTGGCTTCTAAGAGTCTTTTCACATACTGGTTTCTGTCTCTCGCAGCATTAAGTACTAAAAGAAGTGGTGGCTAATATGGTTTGGTTCTGCATCCCGACTTATACCACATTTTGAATTGCAGCTCCCATAATTCTCATGAGTTGTGGGAGAAACCTGGTGGGAGGTAACTGAATTATGGGGCCGGGTAATTCCTACGATGTTTTCGTGATAGTTAACAAGTCTCACAAAATATGTTAGTTTTTATAAAGGAGAGTTGCTCTGTCCATGCCCTTTCTCTGTCTGCCACCATGTAAGATGTCACTTTCCTTTTCCTTTATTTTCTGCTATGATTGTGAGGCCTCCCCAGTTATGTGGAACAGTGAGTCCATTGAAGCTTTTTTCTTTATAAATTACCCAGTCGTGGATATGTCTTTATTAGCAGCATGAGAATAGACTACTATAGCGGTATTCTTTAGAATGATGGTTTGAGTCTGCTAAGACCAAAGGTATATGCTACAGCAGTAGAGAGACTGCAGTACCACAGAGAGAAAACACATGTAGAAAATGATGACTGGCCATGAAGAAGAAACACTAATAAATTTCTTTAACTAAAAAATGAACATAAAATTTCCAACAAGATACATTCTAAGAACATGTTTGAGAGATTCCCAGAATCTCTAGCTAAAACAATTGGTTTCAGGTTATGCCAGAAAATAAGCTACATTATAAAGACTGTGACAGATAGCTCTTTTAAATGTCCAAATCTCAA
>NW_012101417.1:48689-50099 GCF_000951045.1 Mandrillus leucophaeus
TTCTACCAAATAAAAAGAAAAAACCTTCCAAACAACATAATTCTGAGAAAGTATATTGGCACTGCATGTGCCCCACATATCAAAGATGATCAAAAGAGTTCCTTTCACTGAAAATAACATGATGCAAGAAAACAACACCTGATAACCATCGTTCTGGGAAAGATATGCACATACACAAAAACAGAATTCCATAATTTTATCATAATGGTGCAAAAAACATTTTAAATTATTCTTTAAAATTTTAAAGATGAAAGCATAGAAATTTTTGTAAACATCTGTTAATGAATGTACAACATAAAGAGATATAATTAGCAACATAAATAACAAGTGAGAGCAAATGTAATGAAGAAGAATACTTGTTTGCAATTGAAGTTAATTTTTTACAAGATTAAAGTATATTGTTGTATCTTTTAGAGGTTTTATGTAATCCCCAAGGTACCACAAAGAAAGTATCTGTATAGATACACAAAAGAAAATAAGAAACTGAAAGCATATTAATACAGAAATTAAAAAGACACAAAGACCAGAGAGGAAATGAGCAACAAAGATACAAGAATCAAATAAAAGAAATAATAAAATAGCATTAGTCTTTCTATTTAATTATACATACACACACACAAGTACATATATATTTAACTTTCCAATCAAGAGACATACTTTCAATAAAGAGATTTATATAACATATTTTAAAAATGAAGACCCAGCTTGCCTTTCTATAAGTCATTTCAGATTTAATGGAAGAAAATTAAAAACTTGAGAGCAGCAAAATAGAAGTAGATGTTTCATACAAATATTAACAAAATGGTAGAACAGCTCAAAATAATATAAAAGGTATATCTTAAGTCAAAAACTATCATATTTTTAAAAATTTACTTGAAGTCCAAACTACAAAGATACAAAGAAAGGTATTAAGTAATAACTGATTCATTCACTAGGAACCTGTGACAATTTTTTATGTACATTTGTGTATGTATATATCTCACATTAAGGTTCAAAGTATATGAAGCAAATATTGACAAAACTAAAGAATCACAGAGCATATATTAGTAGGATACTTCAATACCCAACATTCTATAATAAAAATGAAACAAGACAGAATATTGGTAAAGAAACAGAGGACCTGAAGGCAGTATAAAACAATTATTCCTAACAGAGGTATAGAGAACGCTCCTCAACAACATCAGGATATACTCATCTCAATACCTCATACAACATTCTCCTTCATAGACCACTTCTTAGGCTAAAAAATAAGTCTTAACAAGATTTTTAAAACAGGATTTTAAAAAATTACTATCATCAAAATGGAATGAGAGTATAAAACCATAAAAAACTGAAAAGTTCAGAAATACATACAAATTAAACAACAAACTCTTTAACATGCTATTGTTGAAAGGTTGAAATAATTAATAT
>NW_012101417.1:50549-52762 GCF_000951045.1 Mandrillus leucophaeus
TAATCCCAGCACATTGGGATGCCGAGTTGGGTAGATCACGATGTCAAGAGATCAAGACCATCCTGGCCAACATGGTGAAACTGCATCTCTACTAAAATACAAAGAACTAGCTGGGTGTGGTGGCACATACCTGTAGTTCCAGCTACTCCGGAGGCTGAGGCAGTGGAATCTCTTGAACCCAGTAAGTGGAGGTTACAGCGAGCCGAGATTGCACCACTGCACTCCAGCCTGGTGACAGAGCTGGAGTCTGTGTAAAAAAAAAAAAAATTCTCCCCCACAAAAATAATACAGATTCACAGATAGGTGTTGAAATTAGAAAAAATTTTATGACTACTCACTTAGGGTTAAAGAGTCATCCACAATAAACCTACACAACAAATATACTAGTCATAAAAAAATACAGGGATAGTATTTATCCAGGCACAAAAACAGAGATAACTCTATTGGCTATAGACATATGGCTGACACATATTTGATTTTGCTCCATACTGTCTTAAATTATAAAGAGTTAAATATTGTCATACACAACTATAAACTAATCAAACCACAACTAACTGGTGTGAGGTGGCATACTCTAAAATATATAACACAAAAATATAAAACTGTAAAACAAAATTATAAATGGAATGTAAAACTGATTGAACACCATCAAGTAGATCAATATATTCACAAAAGGAATCTTAGAAGACTATAGGGAGAAAGTAATACAGAGGTTACTTGGAGATAAAAAAAGTCAAACAACTTCCCAAATTTTGAGGCAGTAAAAAAAAATTCTTAGCACTAATTCTCGATTCTAAATTAGTTTACTTCAAAAAGAAGATACAAATAAATACTTTCCAAAATAAAAGGTGAGGGTAGTCATCATTACTACCATCGTCCTATAAAACATGCTACATGGTGGACAGGCACAGGGCTCATGCCTGTAATCCTACAGCTTTAGGTGACCATGGCAGTGAGGTGACTTGAGACCAGGAGTTCAAGATCAGCCTTAGCAACACAGTGAAACTGCATATAAAAAAAAAGAAATGCTAAAATGAGTCAATTTGCTGAAAAATAAAATGATACTGAACAGTATTAAAAACCACATACAAATGTAAAGCTCTCTATTACATGTAAATATAAAGACATATAGAATTCTTTACTGTCATAATGATGGTGCATAAAACTCTTAAGGTTGTATAGAATACAATAAACAAAATATAAATCTGCATAAATCTCTTAATAGGTACACAATACAAAATAATTTTAATATCAATAACACACTGGAAAATACAGAAGTATAGTTTTTGTATTCAATTGAAGTTGTTATGAGATAAAATATATTATTTTAACTTTAAGATGTGTTATGTAATCTCCATATTTTAAGATTACAAAATATTCATTAAAAATATGCAAAACAAAATTTAAAAAGTGAAAACATCACTGCAAAATTAAAATCAACAAAAATTAAGGCAGCAAAACAGGAAATGAGAAAACATATCTACAAAAAAATACATGAAACAGTGACAATAAAACTGGTAACAGTGACTGCATTTTTTAAGCAATTATTTAAAATATAAATTAACTAAACCACTTAATAAAAAGAAATGCAATCCCAGGACTTTGGGAGTATGACATGGATTGAACATTCGATCCCAGGAGTTCAAGACTAGCCTGAACAACAAGAAAAAACCCTGTGTCTGCAAAAAATACCAAAACAAAACAAAAAACCTGACTGTGTGTGATGGTATATACTTGTAACCCAGCTACTTGAAAGACTGAAACGAGAGGATCATAAAAGTTTTAGTGATTGATGCTGCAGTGAACCATGATCACACCATGCTAACCAGTCTGGTTGACAGGGTGATACACTATCTCAAAAATAAATGAATAAATAAACAAATAAAATTATTTAAAAATAGCAATAAAATGCCTGAGTGTTTAAAAAAATGCACACAATATGCCACATACAAGAGACTTATTTTAACATTGAGTCAAACAGGCTGAAAGTAACAGTGGAAAACATTTATATTTCATGCTAACAGTAAGTATAATTTGTTTAGGTGGTCATAATTATATCAGACATTATATGCTTTAAATCAAGTACTAGCATGAGACAAAGACTTATATAATGGCAAAATGGGTCAATTTACCAGGAATCCGTAACTATTATATTTATCCATCTATATATAAAGTCAGGGCTTTAAAATGTATTAAGCAAATGTTAAGTGAAG
>NW_012101417.1:52812-54951 GCF_000951045.1 Mandrillus leucophaeus
TGAACATTCGATCCCAGGAGTTCAAGACTAGCCTGAACAACAAGAAAAAACCCTGTGTCTGCAAAAAATACCAAAACAAAACAAAAAACCTGACTGTGTGTGATGGTATATACTTGTAACCCAGCTACTTGAAAGACTGAAACGAGAGGATCATAAAAGTTTTAGTGATTGATGCTGCAGTGAACCATGATCACACCATGCTAACCAGTCTGGTTGACAGGGTGATACACTATCTCAAAAATAAATGAATAAATAAACAAATAAAATTATTTAAAAATAGCAATAAAATGCCTGAGTGTTTAAAAAAATGCATACAATATGCCACATACAAGAGACTTATTTTAACATTGAGTCAAACAGGCTGAAAGTAACAGTGGAAAACATTTATATTTCATGCTAACAGTAAGTACAATTTGTTTAGGTGGTCATAATTATATCAGACATTATATGCTTTAAATCAAGTACTAGCATGAGACAAAGACTTATATAATGGCAAAATGGGTCAATTTACCAGGAATCCATAACTATTATATTTATCCATCTATATATAAAATCAGGGCTTTAAAATGTATTAAGCAAATGTTAAGTGAAGAAAAAACTACATAGGAACATAATAATTGTAGACATCAAGATCACATTTTCAATAATAAGTAGAACATTCAGATGAAAATTCAGTAAGAAAACAGAAAACTTAGACAACATTATAGACTGTATTAATTACTTTGCATATAGAAAAATACCTGAAAGTCGATCATTTATAAAGAAAAAAGGTTTATTTGGCTGACAAGTAAGCAGATTGTACAAGAAGTGTGTGCCAGCATCGGATTCTGGTGAGGGTTTCAGGAAGCTTACAATCATGCTGGCAGGCAAAGAATAACTGGACGTATCATATGATAAGAGACAGAGCAAGTATGAGTTGAAGTGTAAACTTATTGATTACCAAAAGGATGGTGTTAAGCCGTTCATGAGGAATTTACCCTTATGACCCAAACACCTCCCACCAGGTTCCACATCCAACATTGAGGATTATAATGCAACATGAAGTCTGGAGAACATGGACATCCATACCATATCCTAGACCAACTAGGTTTAACAGACATGTACAAAACTTTCCAGTCAAGGGCAAGAGAATACACAAGATTCTTATTTGCACCTGGTATATTATAAAATGAGTGAGTTTGTATTGCTATGTGCTGGCTAGGTTTCCAAGCTATTAGATCTTCATTCGTGTGTATACATGTCTAGATGTGTTTGTTTGTACACTTATTGTTACATGTTGTGTCTACCAAATTAGCCTGTAACAGCACTCAAGTAAATAACATAAGCAATTTTCAAATACATATGACTTAAGTATAACTTAATAAGCTAGCTTTAAAATTATTGGTAAAAATAGAAATGTCTTCCAAATGTAGATATATGTCCTAAGTTATGCAAGTCGGAAACTAGATTGTTTAAACGCTTTAAGGTCATGACCCGCTTCTTTGGCTTTTTAAAGTTGTTCAACTTTCCTGCTTTACAGGTTTTTAAGGGCTGGGGACATATGCCATGCCCCTAGCTATTCTGGAAACAGACCTGATCTGCACCTAAGTATGTAAGTAAAATAACTTACCAATTATTTCACCAAAATTAATAATTGCTAACAGTTGCCATTATAACATGTAATTGAGACTACAGAAACAGATTTACATGCAAGGTGCATAAGGAAAGTGAAATATGTCTTCAGTAAAATAAAATAAGGCATGAAAATGCAAATTTTTGTCTAGTTTAGAGGGTTAAAGGATTGCTTTAAATAAGACACAACTAAAGGTTCAAGCATGTTATGGAAAGTTTGTAAAAATTGTAAAGAGAATCTGTATATGAACATATTGACTAAATTTAAAAGGATATTATTTGGTCTTTCCATAAATTGAACATTGGAATAAAAGCACAACAAGGGTGTCTTGAGGCACTGACCTACCCTTTAACACAAATTCGTAAAGGATTATAAAAGGTTTTTAACAATCACACCTCGTGGTCAAACTGGTTAAGATTGGATAAAATTATCTATAAGGTTTAATTTAAAAAGTTGAGGTTGACTACAATAGACTAACACAAGTGTGAAATTTGGCTTTTTCTCTCTTGAAAAGGATTTTTCTTTGA
>NW_012101417.1:55001-55984 GCF_000951045.1 Mandrillus leucophaeus
AAAGAAAAGAACAGAAACATTTAACTACACTACAATATTTCTGTACATCAAAGAAAACATTCAATAGAGTGATGATGCCTTTTAGGAAATGGGTGAAAATATTAACATGTGATAGGAATTAATATTCAGAATATATAAACAACTCAACATTTAAAAATACAGTTGAATAATTAGATTTAGAAATGGACACATAACTAAACTTTAGAAAGAAGCATTTGAAAGGACATACAAAATTACTACTTTGTAGAGAAATGCATAAAAATTACAATGAAAACCAAAATCACCTCACACCAATTAGAATGGCCATTACAAATCTTTTCAAAGAAGCAAATCCATTGATGATGCAATGTGAATGAAACCCATGTTGATTGTTGGTGGAAAACAAAAATACAGCCATCACTGTAAAATGTTAGGTTTCTCAAATAATTAAACATGGAAGTATCATCAAATACAGCAATCTCAATTATGAATCTATATCCAAAGTATGCAACTCAAGACCTGGAAAATATATTTGACCATCTATGTTTATTGTACCAGTATTCACAAAGCCAAAAGGCTGCAACAACTCAAAAGTTCTTTCACTTACAAACACAAAAAAGTATAACATACACATACAGTGGAATATTATTTAGCCTAAAAAAAAATCTTGTCACATTTTAAGATAAACCTTGAGAATATTATATTACCTAAAATAAGCCAGTAACAAAACAATGAATACTATATGATACCCCTTATATGAGAGATGTTAAGCAGTCACATTCATAAAAACAAAGTAGAAGAATGTTTCTCAAGGGCTGAAGAAAGGGTAAAGTGGGCAGTTGTTACTTAGTGGGTACTGAGTTTTAGTTTTACAAATGTAAAATTTCTTTTTTGCATAACAATGTGAAAAACTTAACATGCCTGAAGTGTATAGCTTTTTTTCTTAAGACAGGATAAGGCGGGAACGGTGGCTCATGCCTGTAATCCCAGCACTTTGGGAGGTT
>NW_012101417.1:57649-60390 GCF_000951045.1 Mandrillus leucophaeus
TTGTAAAGAGATTCTGTATGTGAACATATTGACTAAATTCAAAAGGGTATTATTTGGTTTTTCCATAAATTGAACACTGGAATAAAAGCACAACAAGGGTGTCTTGAGGCACTGACCTACCTTTTAACACAAATTTGTAAAGGGTTATAAAAGGTTTTTAAGAATTGTACCTCAGAGTCAAACTTGTTAAGATTGAATAAAATTATCTAAAAGGTTTAATTTAAAAAGTTGAGGTTGACAATAATAGACTAATGCAAGCGTGAAATTTGGCTTTCTTTCTCTTGAAAAAGATTTTTCTTTGACTTCTGAATAAACTCTCAAAAAAAGAAGGGAAAGACAAGAAACGGACTGTTTGAAAAACTAGGTCTTCCCTCTTGACGAGTAAAGGCTTTTGCTTTACAACAAACAAACAAACAAACAAAATACAATACTTTGAGTCATTTAAACAGATGACTTAAGGTAACCTGAACTTTTATTAAGTGTTTTGAGCCCTTAGAGCTTCAAAATTGTCTTTTCTAACCCCTAGCTTTTTGATGCTACAGAGGGCCCCTGGGACATCCAAGAGAGAGATAAACAGGATTATTTGACATGTTTACTTACATAGGATTGATCAGGTGGTGTTTGATTTTCAGGTTATATTTTAGTGAAAAATGTTAATGTGTGTTCCAAAAATTGTATGGGATTCCTAGAGTTCGGATGTCTGAGTTTGTGTTATCAATTATAATCAAAGTTATGTGTTAGGTTATCATAAATCACAAAGGTGACTAAATTTCTTTTGTCAATCATGTCTTTCACTGTGACTATCCCAGGACATTCTAACATTCATAGATATTTGTTGTTTTGATCCTCCTCAAAGAATGGATTATAACCCTTGAGTGCAGGTTTCTGCTAACTTTGGAGATTGCGAATAGGAGTTGACTGGGTGAACTGAATAGAAGACTAATCTTTCTTGACTTTTTGCTTGGAACACTGCTGATCCTTATGTTTTGTTTTTCAAAATCAAGGAAGCTTTTGAGTTATTTGTACCTTTTGACAATTGTGGAAGTGAACCAACCAATGATCTCTGACTATAGCTCAGAAAAAATAAGAGATGGGCTGTCAAACTTCAAATGTCAAACTTCAAATGAGGTATACAAATAGAGCCTCAGTAGATAAATCTCTTTTACTGGAAACCCTTGGATAGGCCTCTGAGAGAGAACTATTGTTTTCCCAAAACAACACCCCATGTCAGTACGAAGCAGTTAATGGTCATCATCCCTAATGCCCCTATTCTAATGGCAGTTAGATGTACCTCTTCAGAGGGGGGATTGATGAGAGTAGCTGCTGCCATTATGCTGGCTGCAGCAGAGAGGCGCAGCTGGGGTTGCACACTCTATGGAGCTGGTGAGATGCCACCTCTTCTGAGTTAGAGCAGGAACTCCCTGGGTGCTGCTGAAGACTCAGGCTTTCTGCTCTACAAAGCAGGCAGGAGCCCTGCCCTCCTAGGTGGGCTGCAGCCACCCAAACTATGGCTGTGAATCTGATCCTCCTTGTGCTCGTGGTGGTGGTGGGGCGGGGGGGAAACAGGATCAGGCAGGAAAAGCCAAGATCTGCCCTCCTGGGTGCAGCAGCAGTCACCTGACCCACGGCTGCAGATCTGGGCCTCCTGCTCCACAAGGACAAGCAAGAGCTCTGCCCTTTTCAAGTTGCTGGAGTCGGAGCTCCCTGGGAACAGCTGCAGCCGCCCTCCCATGTAGAAGACTGGGCATCACTGCTGCCTACATCGTTGGGGTTCTGGGAAGACCCTCCCCCCTTTCTGCTGGCTTGGAGGTGTCTGCTCCTGCTGCCTCTCTTCTCTCCCGGCACCCATGCACTGGGAGCTCAGAGCAGGGTTGGAGCCAAGCCCTGGAGCCATATAAATGGCAGCAGGAGGAAGACAGTTTCCTTGGCAGAAGAGGAGTCCCTTGTAGAGCCCAACCTTCAGGGACCCGCAGACCAAAGTGGGGACTTCTGGTGCCTCCTCCAGGCCTGACCAGGGCCACCCAAGGACAAACTGGAATGTACTTTCTCCTCTCTGAGCTCCAGAAAAGCCCCGGGCTCAGCCAGAGAGGGCAGAGGACACAGAAACAATGGGATGACCAGTCATAGAGAGGAGCTACCTTCTCTGCCCGGCAGCTTCAGAGACCCGCAGAGACCTCAGAATGACCTGCCTGCACAGAGAATCCACCCTTTCCAGGGCCTCCTCTCTGCTGAGAGCTGAACACTCGATGGGATGACCTGCTTACAGAAAGGAGCAGGTGGGTCTCCTCTGAGCTGTTCTAACACTAAATGAAGATTCTCTTTCTTTTCCTCACCTTTCACTTGTCTGCATACCTTACTCTTCCTGGACGCAGGACAAGAACTCGGGCAAAGGTGCCACTAGCCACAGAGGTTTCCAGGAAGAAAACTGACACCTCAAAGATTCTGTAATACTAATTATTTCATTTACTTCAGGCACAACATGTAAATTCTAACATATTGTCCAAAAAAATCCAATATTGCAGGCAAACTTGAAATAGGAAACAGAAAGTAGAAATGTATAGAGATAGTGACATCAGTAAGATGGAAAAAGAAAAGGTGCTCTATTTTCTTATTCCCCCACAGCAAGAAAATTTGTCAGCCATCCCTGACAAAAATATCTATATAATAGAGCCAGACATCATGGCTCACACCTGTAATGACAGCTACATGGTATATTGAGGTTGGAGAATTGTTGCAGGAAA
>NW_012101417.1:60440-62383 GCF_000951045.1 Mandrillus leucophaeus
GGTTGGAGCCAAGCCCTGGAGCCATATAAATGGCAGCAGGAGGAAGACAGTTTCCTTGGCAGAAGAGGAGTCCCTTGTAGAGCCCAACCTTCAGGGACCCGCAGACCAAAGTGGGGACTTCTGGTGCCTCCTCCAGGCCTGACCAGGGCCACCCAAGGACAAACTGGAATGTACTTTCTCCTCTCTGAGCTCCAGAAAAGCCCCGGGCTCAGCCAGAGAGGGCAGAGGACACAGAAACAATGGGATGACCAGCCGCAGAGAGGAGCTACCTTCTATGCCCGGCAGCTTCAGAGACCCGCAGAGACCTCAGAATGACCTGCCTGCACAGAGAATCCACCCTTTCCAGGGCCTCCTCTCTGCTGAGAGCTGAACACTCGATGGGATGACCTGCTTACAGAAAGGAGCAGGTGGGTCTCCTCTGAGCTGTTCTAACACTAAATGAAGATTCTCTTTCTTTTCCTCACCTTTCACTTGTCTGCATACCTTACTCTTCCTGGACGCAGGACAAGAACTCGGGCAAAGGTGCCACTAGCCACAGAGGTTTCCAGGAAGAAAACTGACACCTCAAAGATTCTGTAATACTAATTATTTCATTTACTTCAGGCACAACATGTAAATTCTAACATATTGTCCAAAAAAATCCAATATTGCAGGCAAACTTGAAATAGGAAACAGAAAGTAGAAATGTATAGAGATAGTGACATCAGTAAGATGGAAAAAGAAAAGGTGCTCTATTTTCTTATTCCCCCACAGCAAGAAAATTTGTCAGCCATCCCTGACAAAAATATCTATATAATAGAGCCAGACATCATGGCTCACACCTGTAATGACAGCTACATGGTATATTGAGGTTGGAGAATTGTTGCAGGAAAGGATTTGAAGACCAGGCTGGGTTATGTGGCAAGACCCCATCTCAAAAATAAGTGCCTTTAATAGAGCTTTGAGATTCAGGAAGGAAGTTGTGAAACTCTCCTAAAGCCCAAGATTGAGGAGTATTCTTTTCAGAAGGCAGGCCCTCATTAAGGTGGCAAACTACAGGACCTCTGTTCCTGGCTAACAACCAGGAAATAGTTCGCCCAACTTGGTCTCACTGAGAATTGTGAACTTACTCTGTAACCATCCCAAACTCCTCCTAGCCACAGTCTGGGAGAGGTTCTGGCCTTCCGGAGGTCTAGAGGAATATACAAATTAATAGCCATGCGGGCAGGTCTGCAGACCTTGGCCTTTACTATGATCTCTGAAGCAGTTCCATGACTCAGTTTCAGCTTCCTGGACCACAGTTCATGGCCAGTTAAGCCTACATAGAAACCCGCACAGTGACCCAGGAAAATCCTCTTTGGTATTCAGTGAAAGCCATACTCATCCACATCCTGATACAAGGCCTACCATATGCAGACCCAACTGCGGAAACCCCACTTAGTGTCTGTTCTAAAGATCAAAGTCCTGAAGGATATTAAGTCTGTCTAAAAGTAAAATGGAAATTATAACTACCCAAGCTCCTTGTAACAAGCCAACTAAAGGTGAACCCTAGTGTAGACTCATAAGTCTTGTGATAAACCAAACTATAATCCTTCTCCACTACAAACCCAGAGAGCATCCCATCACCCTGGGGTCCCAACAACAACAAAAAAACGATCTTTACCTTCTGAAACCAGTTTATAAAAACTTGGAGAGGTGTTTGCTCCTTCAAATTCACAGACACCCATGTAAAACTATATTGTGCCCATTGTCAATGCTTCTATTTTAACATAGCACTGAAAATATGTGGCAGAATAAGTAGTCAAAAAGTTTTCAAAAGCCATTGAAGACTGAAGACAAATAAGTAAAACATTGCTGTTTCTAGATCATATTATCTTGTACATAAAAAACTGGAAACACTACATTAAAACCTGTCTAAACTAATAAATATACTCAGTAGACTAGAAAAATAAAATTAAGTTACA
>NW_012101417.1:63138-64900 GCF_000951045.1 Mandrillus leucophaeus
ACTGTGTGGAAAAATGAACAACAAAAAAATAGAACATAAACCACTACTCACCTGTTTTGGACATAATGCTAAAAGAGAATTTAAAATAATAGTTTAACACAGCAGTTTCTCAAAATTATGCAGACATTTGTGTGTCCCCCAAAACAACGGAAAAGTGGCCAGATTTTGCAGTCTCTTATACTTCATGAAGAGGACTTTGGCTCTCATTGTAAACTTGAAGGAAGATCACCAAAGAGAAAGTCGAATCTTTAGAAAATTTAAAAACGTAAGACAGAAGGTGTCCTTGTGTGACAGTAAAATTAAAAAATCCTCAAGCATCCCAGAAACTCTTTCCTTTGGAACACAGCTTCCCAAATCACATTTTAAGCACTGACTTTCTCTTTGACTTTTGGACCTCTCTTCTGTTGCATTCATTCTCACATACCTAGGGGTTTGGCTACAGTCTCATGTCTCTTCATATTCCAAGGCTCTTTTCCTTGCTCCAGATAGGTGATCAGGTCCGGCTTAGAGAAAGCAATACCTGTTTTATTAAAAATAAATAACATGAATATTGCTCATATTCTTCAATTCTCAAGCTAGTAATCTGCTCAGTAAAGATGATGTAATAGAATATTCTACTAAATTAATCCCAAAATAGTAATTTATAACAGAAATTTCTAAATCTTCAGAAAATATTTTAAATTTGTATATTCTTAATGTCACTACCCAATACTACTGAATCAAAAACTGGTGGTGGAAGGCCGGGCATAGTGGCTCACACCTATAATCCCAGCACTATGGGAGGCCGAGGCAGGCACATCACCTGAGGTCAGGAGTTAGAGACCAGCCTGGGAAAAACAGTGAAATCCCATTTCTACTAAAAACACAAAAGTAGCTGGGTGTTGTGGTGTGCGCCTGTAATCCCAGCTACTCAGGAGGCTAAAGTAGGAGAATTGCTTGAACCCAGGAGGTGGAGGCTGGAGTGAGCCAAGCTTGCACCACTGCACTCCAGCATGGGGATAGCGCAAGATTCTGTCTCAAAAAAAAAAAAAACAAAAACAAACAAACAAAAAAACTGGTGGATTTTAAGGTGGAGGAAACAATATTTTATGCCACCAACCTTCAGGCATTACCAATAATCTAGAGTGAAAAACACAGATCAGCTCAGGAATGCGGAGAATTCAGATCAAGATGAAACGTCTTGAAGATATTCCTCTCTACACAGACAAATCCTCAAAATTTATTTCAAAACAGGAATCTGAAACTCATTTATACAAAGCAAAAACTACCAAAAACATTCTACACAAAAAATAAATAAGTAAAACCTTTAGAATATATTATGAAATGTGTATTGAAGTTATTCTCACCGAGAAACACCAGGTTTCTGTAGTTCTCTAGCATCACATCTCTATATAAACTCTGTTGTGCAGTGTCCAGGCATTGCCACTCTTTCAGAGAAAATTCTATGGCCACATCCATAAATGTCAATGGTCCCTGAAAACACACACACACACATATTTACCAAGTGGCCATGGGCAGAATTTTTAATTTGACTCAAGATGAAATAAGAGAGTAAAGAGAAGTGCTTCTAACTTATAAGAGTGAATGCAATTCATAAAGTAATTCTCAACACAGAAATATTTTCTAATATATTCTCTAACTCTGTGTAAAGAGAGAGGCATAATCCACAACATCAATGTATATATTATAGTTTTCTGGATTATAACATATAAAATTCAGGCATAAACATAAACATACATTTTTGAGTGCTGTATTTACATCA
>NW_012101417.1:64950-66813 GCF_000951045.1 Mandrillus leucophaeus
TATTGAAGTTATTCTCACCGAGAAACACCAGGTTTCTGTAGTTCTCTAGCATCACATCTCTATATAAACTCTGTTGTGCAGTGTCCAGGCATTGCCACTCTTTCAGAGAAAATTCTATGGCCACATCCATAAATGTCAATGGTCCCTGAAAACACACACACACACATATTTACCAAGTGGCCATGGGCAGAATTTTTAATTTGACTCAAGATGAAATAAGAGAGTAAAGAGAAGTGCTTCTAACTTATAAGAGTGAATGCAATTCATAAAGTAATTCTCAACACAGAAATATTTTCTAATACATTCTCTAACTCTGTGTAAAGAGAGAGGCATAATCCACAACATCAATGTATATATTATAGTTTTCTGGATTATAACATATAAAATTCAGGCATAAACATAAACATACATTTTTGAGTGCTGTATTTACATCACACAAAATGAGCTGTGTGTATTTTTCAGATGGAAAAGACATGTTGAGTTAGAAGGCACCTCTCAAATTTCAATGTATATAATGAACTGGAGATCTTGTGTTGCAGATTATTTTTGTCAGAAGATTTGGAATAAAGTCTGAGTTTCTGAATTTCTAACAAGTTCACCAGTAATGTAACTGTGTTTGGCCTAATAAGAATATTTTGTCAAACATCCAGTAAATGAAAGAACCTGTGTTTTTCCCAGTTTTGCTGGCCCATAAACACAAGTAAAGAGATTTCTGCAAATTGGCCATGTAATCCTAATTAGAAGCCTAGGCTGACAACCACTTAGCTAAGAATTACCTTACATGTTTGAATGACCTTATAAATCTCTTGATAATTTTGGCCCCACTCTAGATAATGCAATTCTGAAGGTTTGCAAACGGTACATAAATGTGTGTTTTAAACAAGTCCACTGTCAATGCTGACGGTGCTCCCCCTGGGCTCATCATTAGATTAGTTAGAGAAAGCGGGTACAGCACAGAATCCCTTACACTCAACACTCTTGTCACAACACAAATAATTTTCGTACAAATGAAGACAACCAATCTCCATCCTACAATATCATGTTCTTTGTTGGCTCTTTAAAGTTTACAGAGAAAATAGGAGGCAGCAATGTCTGAATAAGTCTGCATTTGGAAAACAACATGTACACACGTACTGATGCAATGTTTATTAAGCAAGTACTATGTGATCAAGGGTATGTTACAGAGAACTGTGTTGGGAATAATGTATTATGTGATTTAATCTTCGTAACACCCTGGGATTTAGTACTAAGTGTCTAATAATTCCCATTATTAAGATAAAGGGCCCACCATTTTTATTTACTTTTGTTTCTCAGTCATTGGTTGTTAAAAAATGTATAGAGTAAAAGCTAAATATAGACAGATGAGAGGGATACAGAAAGGAGGAGGTTAATGTAGTTCAGTGAAATGTTTACTGTATTTA
Organism: Mandrillus leucophaeus; assembly: GCF_000951045.1. Taxonomy (NCBI): domain Eukaryota; kingdom Metazoa; phylum Chordata; class Mammalia; order Primates; family Cercopithecidae; genus Mandrillus; species Mandrillus leucophaeus. The sequence goes on from NW_012101417.1 coordinate 66,372, forward strand.
TATTTACTTTCTTGTGACTTGTGGAGCAACTACTGGATCTGAAGGCATAGAAAACAAGTTGCTAAATGGAATGTCTCCACAAGCACTGGTTTTAATAGAAACTTTAAAAATTAAGACCTTAAAATGCATACTTGATTTTTTCCATTTATCTCCTTCTGGGTTTCAGGAAATTGTGCATAACAGTTCTAGAAAGGTAGTAGGATTCACCACCCAAAACTCTGATTGATTTTTCCTAATCAGTTCTGTGAGGCAAGACTCCATGGTGGGGCCAGACCTAAATGAAGCCCCCAAACAAGGTGACTCTGAACAGAACTGGGTCAGGGAGAGAACCCTATGTAGAATTCTGCTCTCTATGCCTCCAGGGGTATTTCCAGTTCTATTTTTCCTAAGTTTATCTGAGAGAAACTTAAATGCCAGAGTTTGTGTAATTTTAATCTTTTTT
>NW_012101417.1:68313-68776 GCF_000951045.1 Mandrillus leucophaeus
TAAAATGATAGATTGCGACCCTGTAAAGTTTGTAAAAATCTGATCTAGCCTCTCTAGAAGTGACTGTACAAGACTATAAATAGCAAATAGGCAGACACACAATTCTGCCTGCATATTTAGGGGACAGCATGCACTCTGCAGCACAATTATGAGTTTACTGGAAGCCTGAGGGGGAAAGTCCTTGCTAGAGTAAAGCTTAGTTGGCATCTAATATATTTATATCATGTCTAGTAATTCTAGACAGTGTTTGGAAACGATAATTAAGAGAAAAATTCTCACCTCATTTTTGCTTTTGAAATGTAAATATTTCAGCCTGCAAATATTGAATAATTACCTTGGATAATAGTTTCCCACCAAACAAACTTAGAATCTTTTAGTCTTTATCATTCTGCAATGCTAAATTTAATCCTATCTTAGTGCTCAACTTTTGTGTGCTCTTACAATGAGCTTTAATCTAAACAAA
>NW_012101417.1:68826-72126 GCF_000951045.1 Mandrillus leucophaeus
AGAACTTAGGTGTAGATTCTAGGTGGGATCAACCTGGCTCTACACTCTTGGGTGTTACAGCAAGTAGAGTACAATCAACGGAGAAAGCCCCTCATACGGGCGGCTCTAGCATTCTAAGTGATATGTCTACCTAAAAGGAAAAAGCTGAAGAAACATGAATATAAGTAGACAAGTTTATCTGGGCCAAACATGAGGACTGTAACCTGACAGCAAAGATTCAAATTGCCTGGAATCTACACTTTAATTAGCAGTAGTCACCAGTGGATTTGTAAAGGTAAAAAAAAAAAAAAAAGACAGAGAGTGGGCTGATATAAAAATTCTTATTTATTTACAGAAATAACATTAATTATTGGTTGGATATACATTGTGAAGGTTTAGAGTATGGGTTATAGTGTTAGTATCCAGTGTGACATTAATAGTTTAATTTACAGCTACTAATGGCAACAGCGAAGAGTTTTAAGAAATGAATATAGTTTATAAAAGGGGGAAAAAAAGACATAATTATGCTCTTATTTTAATGTCTGGGTTTGACAACTGAAAGAATTTGTATTCCTCAAATAAAAGGTTTTCTCCCCCAAATATAAGACCTAGATTCAGAAAATGGAGCTGCAGGTGTAGGTCCTGGATTGTTGGAATAGCAACACATGTTACCTGCACCTTTGTGGGCACAGAAATTGGTGGGCATTTTAGCAAGAGAAGGAAGAGGAAAGAGGAGAACTTCATGTCTACATGTCATTACTCTGATTGGGTTTTTGGGCCCCGTGGTCTGTGAATTAGTTTCACATCTGAAAACACAAGAGTCACTGAAAGAGGTAAAATGATAGATTGCGACCCTGTAAAGTTTGTAAAAATCTGATCTAGCCTCTCTAGAAGTGACTGTACAAGACTATAAATAGCAAATAGGCAGAGACACAATTCTGCCTGCATATTTAGGGGACAGCAAGCACTCTGCAGCACAATTATGAGTTTACTGGAAGCCTGAGGGGGAAAGTCTTTGCTAGAGTAAAGCTTAGTTGGCATCTAATATATTTATATCATGTCTAGTAATTCTAGACAGTGTTTGGGAACGATAATTAAGAGAAAAATTCTCACCTCATTTTTGCTTTTGAAATGTAAATATTTCAGCCTGCAAATATTGAATAATTACCTTGGATAACAGTTTCTCACCAAACAAACTTAGCATCTTTTAGTCTTTATCATTCTGCAATGCTAAATTTAATCCTATCTTAGTGCTCAACTTTTGTGTGCTCTTACAGTGAGCTTTAATCTAAACAAATCTGTGTCCACTTTAAAAGACTAAGAACATGAAACATGGCCAGGTGCGGTGGTTCACGCCTGTAATCCCAGCACTTTGGGAGGCCGAGGCGGGCGGATCACAAGCTCAGGAGATCGAGACCATCCTGACTAACACGGTGAAACCCCATCTCTACTAAAAATACAAAAATTAGCCGGGCGTGGCGGCGTTCGCCTGTAGTCCCAGCTGCTAGGGAGGCTGAGGCAGGAGAATGGCGTGAACCTGGGAGGCAGAGCTTGCAGTTGCGACAGAGTGAGACTCTATTTCAAAAGGCAGGCAGGCAGGCAGGCAGAAAGAAAGGGAGGAAGGAAGGTAAGAAGGGAAACAAACCTTTGCCAAAGCAAAAATAAAAAGCAAAAAATCTGAGGCCCTAAGTGAATACTACCCTGAGTCAGTAAAAATGAAAAAAAGGTTTATTTAGCTGTTACAACTATTTACACATATTTTTTTTAAAGCACAGAAAAAAACCTACATATAATCCAAATGCTTTAAGGGAGATGAACAAAATATCCTCCCTGATTTTCAGGTAGGAGAATAAAGCCACTTATTTCTCATTTATATTTTGTCCGAAAGCAGCCAGGTCTCTGGACGTTTTTGAACTCTTGGATATCTGAATTTTAGTAGACACTGGATTCAGGCATCTAAGGAGTAACCCTGGGCACATGGTGCACTTGGAAGAATGTTTATGGGGTAAAAAGCTAAAGAGGAAACGTGTTATAAAAAGTCCATGGTTGCACATGAATAAAGCAAGTTCTCAGAGTCCTATAAAGAGACTGAGATTCTGACACAATAACAGTGGTAGACTACAACACTCCACAGACACTATTAGACACATTATTGAGACAGAAAATTCACAGATATCAGAACCTAAACTCAACACTTGACCAAATAGTCCAAATAGACATCTATAAAACTCTCCACCTAAAAACAAGATAATATACACTCTTCTCATTACCATGTGGCATATACTCTAAAATTGACCACACAATCAGAAATAAAACAATCCTTAGCAAATTCAAAAATCCCAAAATCATACTAATCACACACACAGACTACAGCTTGACAAAAATATAATTCAATTTTAAAAACCCACTTAGGCTGGGCATGGTGGCTCACACCTATAATCCCAGAATTCTGGGAAGCTGAGGCGGGCAGATCACCTGAGGTCAGGAGTGCAAAACCAGACTGGTCAACATGGTGAAACCCCGTCTCTACTAAAAACACAAAAATTAGCTGGGTGTGGTGGCACGCACCTGTAATCCCAGGTACTCAGGAGGGTGAGGCAGGAGAATTGCTTGAACTCAGGAGGCAGAGGTTGCAGTGAGCCAAGATCGTGCCACTGCACTCCAGCCTGGGCAACAGAGCGAGACTCCATTTCAAAAAACAAACAAAAACAAACAAACAAACAAAAAACCCACTTGATACCATACAATTACATGGATATTAAACAGCCTGCACTTAAATGACTTTGGGGTAAATAACAACATTAAGACAGGAATTAAGAAGTTCTTTAAAACATGAGAACAAGGATACAACATAACAGAATCTCTGCAACACAACTAAGACAGTGTTAATGGGAAAATTTAAACCATTAAATGTTCACATCAAAAAGGTAGAAAGACCTCAATTTAACAACTTTATATCATCAGTAAAGAATGAGAGAAGCAAGAGCAAATCAACTCTTCAGCTAGCAGAAGACAAGAAGTAACCAAAATCAGATGTGAAATGAAGGAGATTTAGACAGTAAAAACTACACAAAAGCTTAAGAAATCTAGGAGTTAAATCTTTGAAAAATTTTCTAAGTTAAATAAACCACTAGCTAGATTAATGAAGAAAGAAGATCCAAACTTGAAATGACAAAAGGGATATTATTACTGATCCCACAAAAATGCAAGTAACTATTGAAGTTTACTATGAACACCTCTATGCACACAAACTAGAAAATCTAGAAAAATTGATAAATTTCCGGGCAAATACATCCTCCCAAGAGTGAACAAAAAAGAAAC
>NW_012101417.1:72176-73774 GCF_000951045.1 Mandrillus leucophaeus
CAGGAATTAAGAAGTTCTTTAAAACATGAGAACAAGGATACAACATAACAGAATCTCTGCAACACAACTAAGACAGTGTTAATGGGAAAATTTAAACCATTAAATGTTCCCATCAAAAAGGTAGAAAGACCTCAATTTAACAACTTTATATCATCAGTAAAGAATGAGAGAAGCAAGAGCAAATCAACTCTTCAGCTAGCAGAAGACAAGAAGTAACCAAAATCAGATGTGAAATGAAGGAGATTTAGACAGTAAAAACTACACAAAAGCTTAAGAAATCTAGGAGTTAAATCTTTGAAAAATTTTCTAAGTTAAATAAACCACTAGCTAGATTAATGAAGAAAGAAGATCCAAACTTGAAATGACAAAAGGGATATTATTACTGATCCCACAAAAATGCAAGTAACTATTGAAGTTTACTATGAACACCTCTATGCACACAAACTAGAAAATCTAGAAAAATTGATAAATTTCCGGGCAAATACATCCTCCCAAGAGTGAACAAAAAAGAAACTGAGTCCCTGAATAGACCAATAACAAGCTCCAAAACTGAATTTGTAACAAATAGCCTACCAACCAAAAAAAGCCCAAGACCAGACAGATTCACAGCTGAATTCTACCAGATGTACAAAGAAAATCTGGTACCATTTCTACTATAACTACTCCAAAAAAATTGAGGAAGGACTTCTCACCAAGTAATTACATAAGAACAGCATCATTCTGATACCAAAACCTGGCAGAGATAAAACAAAAAATAGAAAACTTGAGGCCAGTATCTTTGATAAACATGGATAAAAAAAATCCTCAACAAAATACCAGCAAACCAAATCCAGCAACACATCAAAAAATTAATCCACTATGTTCAACTAGGTTTTATCCATGGGATGCAAGATTGGTTCAACATACACAAATTAATACATGTTATTAATCACATAAACAGAACTAAAGACAAAAATCACAAGATTATCTCAATAGATGCAGAAAGAGCTTTCAATAAAATTGAACATCTTTCATGTTAAAAGCCCTCAACAAACTATGCATTGAAGGTACATACTTCAAAATAATGAGTTATCTATTACAAATTCATAGCCAACATACTGAATGGAAACAAGCTGGAAGCATTTCTCCTTGAAAACTGGTGGAAGACAAAAGTGCCTTCTCTCACCACTCTTATTCAACATAGAATTAGAAGTTCTAGCCAGAGCAATCAGGCAAAAGAAAAAATACAAGGCATTCAAACAGAAAGAGAGGAAATCAAACTATCCCTGTTTGCAGATGACATAATTCTGTATCTAGAAAATCCTACAGTCTCAGCAGAAAAGCTCTTTAAACTGACAGGCATCTTTAGCAGAGTTTCAAAATACAAAATAAATGTACTAAAGTCAGTAGCATTCCTGTACATCAACAACAGCCAAACAGAAAACCAAATCAAAAACAATCCCATTCACAATAACTAGGAATACAGTTAACCAGTGAGGGTGAAAGATCTCTATGACAAGAATTACAAAACATTGACTAAAGAAGTCAGAGATGACAAATGGAAAACTATTTTATACTCATAAATAGAAAAGATCAACATCATTAAAATGGCCATACTG
>NW_012101417.1:73824-76062 GCF_000951045.1 Mandrillus leucophaeus
GCAAAAGAAAAAATACAAGGCATTCAAACAGAAAGAGAGGAAATCAAACTATCCCTGTTTGCAGATGACATAATTCTGTATCTAGAAAATCCTACAGTCTCAGCAGAAAAGCTCTTTAAACTGACAGGCATCTTTAGCAGAGTTTCAAAATACAAAATAAATGTACTAAAGTCAGTAGCATTCCTGTACATCAACAACAGCCAAACAAAAAACCAAATCAAAAACAATCCCATTCACAATAACTAGGAATACAGCTAACCAGGGAGGGTGAAAGATCTCTATGACAAGAATTACAAAACATTGACTAAAGAAGTCAGAGATGACAAATGGAAAACTATTTTATACTCATAAATAGAAAAGATCAACATCATTAAAATGGCCATACTGCCCAACGAAATTTACAGATTTAATGCTATTTCTATTAAACCACTGTTAACATTTTTAACAGAACTAAAAAAAATAACAGAATACTTTAAATTCCATATGGAATCCAAAAAAAAAAAATAGCCAAGGTAATCCTAAGCAAAAAGAACAAACCTGAATGTATTACATTACTGATCTCAAACTATACTACAGGGCTACAGTAACCGAAGCAACCTGGTACTGGTACAAAAAAAAACAGACTTATAGACCAATGCAACACAATAGAGGTCTAATAATGCAACACACTTACAACCATCTGATCTTTAACAAAGCTGACAAAAGGAATTTGGGAAGAAATCCCTATTTAATAAATGGTACTGAAATAACTAGCTAGCACTATGTAGAAGATTGAACCTGGACTCTATCCTTATACCATACACAAAAAAAGACTTAAGATGAATTAAAGACTTAAATGTAAAACTTAAAGTTGTTTAAAAAAGAAAAAAGAAAAAAGAAAAAAACACTGACAGATAATCTAGGAATTACCATTCTAAACACAGAAACTGGCAAAGATTTCATGATGAAGGTACCAAAGCAACTGCAACAAAAGCCAAATTTGACAAATGGGACCTAATTAAACTAAAGAGCTTCTTGACAGAAAAGGAAACTATCAGCAGAGTGAACAGACAGCCTACAGAATAAAAAAAAAAAATTGTAAACTACACTTCTGACAAAGGTCTGATATCCAGAATCTATAAAAAATTTAAACAAGTTTACAAGAAAAAAAGCAAACAATCTTATTAAAAAGTAAGCAAAACACATGCATGGATGCTTTTCAAAAGAAAACTTTCCATGTTGCCAATACGCATATTTTTTAAAATGTTCATCACTAATTACTAGACAAATGCAAAGAAAAACCACAATGAGATACCATTTCACACCAGTCAGAATGGCTATTATTAAAAAGTCAAAAAAATAACAGATGCTGGCAAGGTTGTAAAAAACAGGGAATGCCTATACACTGCTGGTGGGAATGTAAATTAGTTCAACCATTGTGAAAACCAGTATAGTAATTCCTCACAGAACTAAAAACAAAATTATCATTTGACCCAGCAATTTCATAATTGCTGGGTATGTACCCAAAGAAATATATTCTGTCAAAAAGACACATGCACATGCAGGTTCATGGCGGCAATATTCAAAATAGCAAAGACATGGAATCAACCTAAATGCCAATCAATGGTAGACTGAATAAAGAAAATGTGGTACAGACAGGCATGGTGGCTCCTACCTGGGATCCCAGCACTTTGGGAGGCCAAGGCAGGTGGACAGCCTGAGTTCAGGAATTCAAAACCAGCCTAAACGACAAGGCAAAACTCCATCACTACAAAAACTGCAAAACCAAAAATTAGCTGTGACTGGTGGTGTGCATCTGTACTTATAGCTACTTGGGAGGCTGAGGCAGAAAGACTGCTTGAGCCCAGAAGTTGAGGCTGCAGTGAACCAAGATTTTGCCCCTGCACTCCAGCCTGGACAACAGAGTGAGACTCTTTCTCTAAAAAAGTAAAATAACATGAAACAAGATTTAATAAAAATAAAATATGTACATAAACATTATGGAATACCATGTGGCCATAAAAAACAGCAAGATCATATCCTTTGCAGCAACATGGATGGAGCTAGAGACCATTAGCCTTAGAAAACTAATGCAGAAACAGAAAGCCAAATGAATGTTATTATTTAAAAGTAAGATTTAAATAATAAGAACACATGGACACAAGGAAACAACAGACACTGAGGTCTAGTTGAGGGTGGAGGGTGGGAGGACAAAGAGGATCACGAAAAAACACCTGTTTGGCTCTATAGTAACTCAGT
>NW_012101418.1:0-354 GCF_000951045.1 Mandrillus leucophaeus
ATGTGGTGCTGACAAGAATGTATATTCTGTTGATTTGGGGTGGAGAGTTCTGTAGATGTCTATTAGGTTCGCTTGGTGCAGAGTTGAGTTCAATTCCTAGATATTCTTGTTAACTTTCTGTCTCATTGATCTGTCTAATGTTGCCAGTGGGGTGTTGAAGTCTCCCATTATTATTGTATGGGAATCTAAGTCTCTTTGTAAGTCTCTAAGGACTTCCTTTATGAATCTGGGTGCTCCTGTATTAGGTGCATATATATTTAGGATAGTTAGCTCTTCCTGTTGAATTAATGCCTTTACCATTGTGTAATGGCCTTCTTTGTCTCTTTTGATCTTTGATGGTTTAAAGTCTGTGTT
>NW_012101418.1:1349-4591 GCF_000951045.1 Mandrillus leucophaeus
GTGTCATGGTTTTTATCTCTGTTAGTTCGTTTATGTCCTTCTCTGCATTAATTATTCTAGTTATCAACTCTTCCACTCTTTTTTCAAGATTTTTAGTTTCTTTGAGCTGGGTACATAATTCGTCTTTTAGCTCTGAGAAGTTTGATTGACTGAAACCTGCTTCTCTCAACTCATCAAAGTCATTCTCCATACAGCTTTGATCCGTTGCTGGTGATGAGCTGCGTTCCTTTGGAGAGGGAGCTGTTCCTATCCGGCCATCTTGCTCCAGGGGCAGGAAGACTCTTTCTATGACTCCACCCACCACATACATCAGTGTATATCCTTCCCAATTCTATTATCCTAATATAGTTATAATTTGATAATACTCATAACTGCTATTTACATTCTTATGAGTATGTAAATGATACTCATAGTTAAGTCTTGGGTGAATTATTTTTTCTGCAGCCTTAAAAATATATATTATTAACTTGTTTGATTTTCTATATACTTATTATTAATTCAAACACAAAAACTTAAACTTAGTTGCCTAAGTCTCCCTTTAGATGGTCAGACAAATCAGGTATGCTGTGAAGTTTATCTTTCTGAAAGTCTCCCCCAAGCCTTGTGATCTTCTATAGTCTGCTGATGGTGCCTGCTCTGCTGCTGCACATCTGTCACTCTGGGGGCTTTCTTTATCCCATTGCCTTTCCTCTGTGCTAGATGCCCTATTTCCACTATGGAGTCTTTTTGTTTGTTGTTCTTTTAAATTTATGAAACAAATCAAACATTAGCTTCCTAAGGGCAGAAAAGTACCTGGGAAGGGAAAATTTTAAACTCTCAAATATATGAAATGATTTTTTGATTGATAGATTGGATGAATGGACTTAATTGGGTAAAGAATTTTGAGTTTAGCATATTTTTTCAGATTTTTAAAAGTGCTTTTATGTTGTCATACAGCTTTAAGTGTTTCTGTTCAGCAGTCTGAAACTAGTGTAGTAAGCAGTACTTTTAAATTACATATTTTTTAAAATTGTTCACTCTGAAAACTGGTAGGTACTTACATTTTCCCTAGAATTATAACATTTTATAAACATGTTCAATGGTATAAGTTAATTTTCATTTATTGTGCTGGGAATACCTGGGCTCTTTATATTTAAAGTACATGGTATTTCATTTCCAGGAAATTTTCCTAGATTAATTCAATTTCTTTTTTATTCTTTAATGACTTTTTTTGAAACTTGTCTTACTTGGATATTGAATTTCTTGGACTGGTCTACTTTTCATACCCTTCTTCACCTTTTATCTTTCTTTGCAATTTGGTTCAATTTTCTCTTCTCTAGTAAATTCTGTTTAATTTTTGTTTAAATTTTTCCATATGTAGAATTTCCAAGAACTTACATTTTGTTGTCTCAATATTTCTTTCCTACAATATTGTAATCTTGTTTCATGGTTATCATATCATCTTCTATTTCCAAAAATACTAAATATAGTTTTCCACGTGTCTACACATGGATATTTTCTTAATCCTATAGAGTTGCTTCCTCCCATTTTCTTTCCTTTCCTTATTCGATGTTTCATGTGGGTTGCTCTTCTCAGGTTCTGCTAATTCCTGGTTGTCTGCTTACATTTAAGGGAAATAAAAGGCAAATGGGAAGCATCAGTCTGCAAAAGGCACTTCCACATGGGAGGATCTATCTGGCTGGTTTATTTAGAAGGAGAAATTCTGATTCAGTAAATTTAGGTCTTTCTCATAAGACTGGTCAGATTTGGCAAGAATTCTCTAACCCAGCCTGAAAAGGGAAAAACTGGCACTAGCTCTGTGTGAGCAAACTGGCAAGGCTTTCTACAGAATCTCAGAATCTAGTAGTCATTGTTTATTTAAATTGTATAATTTCACTGTTGTCTTCTTCCTTATGTAAACAAAAATAACCCGCATTTTTGTTGGAACTATTCCAATGGCAACCTTAGATTTACTGTAGATAAAAGAATTTGGCAAAAAATATAAATCAATGAGAATTGTGACAATTAATTAATTTTATGGAATTTATAGTAGAGTATTGCATATTTCATTATAATCTTTAAATTGTGCTACATATCCTTTATATCAGCAAAGTTTATAATATTTTTTTCCACAAAGCCTCTTGTGAAATAGGTAGTGATCACCCCGACTTAATAAACATTCTCCATTAATTCCCACATATAGTATTCCCATTCCAAATTGTATCTAGCACCCATTTGTCCAAAGAGCATCTGTTTACCATCTACAGGGAATAAATCTTTGGTCTTTTACTGGAGTGTGGTAGTGACAGTCTCCATTGCAACTGAGAGTAGAACATGTTAAATAACAATATGAAATTTAATCACTCCTCTTTATTTTAGCTAATTTTACTTTTCGGATTTCCCTATTGCTATCTTAGAATTTACTTGTCTTGGGTGATCTAGGTTATTGATCACTTTTCATGCACTTCCAAACTTCCAATATTGTGTTGCTATTTTTTTTTCTCTTGTTCTCATCTCTCCTGAATATGTTTGATTTAAAATAATTTGCTGTATTTATATTTTAGTTAGATTTCAGGAGGTAATGAAATTAGATGTGTTCAATCTAGCGCCTTATGCAGAAGTCCATAATATATTCTTTATCCACTGACTTGTGTGGTCATCTTTATTACATACTATGCCAACTTATGTGCACTAGTTTCTAATCTCCCCACAACGTTATCAGTTTTATTTATTTGGGCTTTGTAATATATCTTATATGATGAAATGAAGATCCTGTATTTTTACAAATTGATTTAGCTCCTCATGAAATATTCTTGGAAGTAAATTTTAGAAGTCGTTTTTCAATTTTCATTTACAATTTTGCTATGACTTTAGGTGGAGTTTATTTTTTAACAAGGACAATTAATGAGTTTATACTAAATATCTAGTGGTCCCCCATTAACTTAGTGTGTGTGTGTATATATCCAAATATATATATATATCCATTGAGTATATATATATCCATATAGGGATATATATATATATGGATATATATATCTGTATATCCATTTTTGTCAGGTCTTTAAAGTTTTCTCTATTAGAATTTTGCAGAATTTTGTAGTTTTTACATGGATCACTCTAGATGATACATTTTTGGTTATTACCATAAATAGTATCTTATTGTCTATAATATTCTATAATTTTGCTATTACTAATCAATTACTAGTTTTTATATTGATCTCATACTTTTCCTTCTTGCTGGGCTTTTTCTTTTTAGTTCTAAT
>NW_012101418.1:5871-7252 GCF_000951045.1 Mandrillus leucophaeus
AGAGTAAACCAATAACAAATACAAAATTTCCTCAGTAATAAAAAGTATCCCTTCAAAAAAGAAAATCCAGGACCTGATGGTTCACTGATGAATCCTATCAGACATATAAAGAAAAACTGATATATAAATTCTTTTCAAACTAGTCCAAAAAATTGAAAAAGAAGAACTACTTCAAACATATTGTACAAGGTCCACATTACCCTGACATCAAAGTCATACAAGAACACAACAAGCAAAAAAAGGAAAACTAAAGGTCAACAGCTTTAATAAACATACATGGAAAAATCTTCAATAAATTAGTAGCAAAGTAAGTTCAACAGCACATTAAAAATATCATTTACTGGCCGGGCGTGGTGGCTCATGCCTGTAATTCCAGCACTTTGGGAGGCTGCTTTTTTGTCTCTTGACTTTTATGTTACAGAAGAAGAAATTATGACTAACTTGCTTTCTTGACTTTTGGATAATTTAGTTAAAATGTATTATGAACTATTTAATAACACAAGTAATATTGGAGCACACATACAGAGAATTATATAGTGAACATTCTTATGCCTACAATTTAGCTTAAGAAATAAAATATTCTAAAGTTTTGTGTCTTTGTGTATTTTTCCTCAATTATGACTCTCACTTTGTACTCGCAGAGCAAAAGGTATCCAGTAACCTGAGTTTCATGGTTTTTTTTTTTCTTTCTGTTTTGGATTTTAGTTTTATAAAATATGTATGTGTTGTAGAGTATTCGCTGTGGGAGCCCTCACCCCATTAGTTCATGCCATCCTGAGTTCACACTCTTGCAAAATCCTCTCCTACACTGATTCTGGTCTAATTCATGTGACTTGCTTTGGTCAATGGCTCATCAGAAAATGCTGCAGAGAGATTTGCAAAATGATGGAACATTGGGACTTGGTTTCTCTTGGTGATGTCAAAAACTCATACCATCCTGGAACTAATCTGCACAAGCTTGCTGGATGATTGAAGGCACATGGCCCAGTTATCCCCATAACTGAAATTCATAAAGATATTTTGTTTATTTCTCTCCCATGTTTTACAATTATGTCTTTTATATTTATGGTTTTGATTTATATAGAATTGATATTTTAGGTGTTGTAAGGTAGAGATAGAATGTCAATTTCTTTTTTCCTGTGTGGACAACCTTCTAGATTAGAACACACTTACTGAATATTCTGCCTTTACCAAAAGAGTCTGCTGTAACATTTCCTTTGTATATTGTCTACATATACTTTATTTTTGTTTTCATTATTTTATTTAGCTAGCCCTGTGCCAGTAAAATGTTGTGCTAATTATTAAACCTTCATAATAAATATTCATCTCTGATAAGGCAAATCTTATGTTGATTTTCTGTTGTGCTGAAATTTAAATTTCA
>NW_012101418.1:9177-9774 GCF_000951045.1 Mandrillus leucophaeus
ACTCCTTATCAGGCTATCCAATATTTTTCTATTCTACTTAATAAAGGTTTTCTCAAATTAAAATGTTTTACATTTTATTTTAAATATGCTGTACCTGTAGAGGTGATCATTTATGTTCTTTTGCATTAAATCTGCTTATGTGGTAATTTACATTATTAGATTTTATAATGTTAAGGCATCCTTGGGATAACCCCAAATTTGGTCATAAATTGTTGTATTTTATAAATTGATAGATTTGGTTTTATAATATTTTATTTGGTATTTTACAACTATATTAATGATTAAGATTAACCTATTCATTTCTTTGCTTAGTCTAGTCTTTTCTGGTTTAAATGTCAAGTTTAACCTGGCCTCATAAAACAAGGAGAGAGAAGAGGCATGTTCCCTCTTTCCTATTCTCATAGAATAAATGTTTTTTTCTTTTAAAAAAAAATTGGAATGACTTTTCCTTTGTATATTTTGTATAACTCAGTTGTAAAATTAATGGACCTATTATTTGTAGAATGGAGACTGAATTTTATTTATTGGTTAATGCTCTTAAAAAACAACTTTGTTTGAAGTCAGGTAGCGTGATGCCTCCAGCTTTGTTCTTTTGAC
>NW_012101418.1:14059-16416 GCF_000951045.1 Mandrillus leucophaeus
CCTGATGTAAATGACGAGTTGATGGGTGCAGCACACCAACATGGCACAAGTATACATATGTAACAAACCTGCACGTTATGCACATGTACCCTACAACTTAAAGTATAATAATAATAAATAAATTAAAAAAAAATAAATGAAAAGGTTAACTATAAAAAAAAAAAACAACAACTTTGTTGAGATATAATTCACATATCATGCAATTCTCCCCTTTAAAAAGCACAATCCGGAGGTTTTTAGTTTGTTCACAGAGTGATGCAAACATCATCACAATCAATTTTGTGACATTTTTATCACCAAAAAGAGTAACTCCATAACCGTTAATAGTCATTTTCCATTACTCTCCCTGTCCCACTACTTTTTCTGTCCAGGTCCCTGGCCCCAGGCTATCACTTATTCACTTTCAGTCTCTATATATTTGCCTATTCTGAACATTTAAAAAATGTCCCTTCTATCTCCAAATATAATTATATATCCTTTGACCGACATCTCCCCTTTTCCCCATCCCCACTAACTACCGAAGCCTCTGGTAACCACTATTCTATTCTGTTTCTATAAGATCATTTTTTTTTATTCCACATATGAGTGAGCTATCGTATTTATTTTCCTATACCTAGCTTATTTCACTCAACACAATGTTCTTCAGGTTCATCCACGTTGTTGCAAAAGATAAAACTTTGTTCATTTTCCTAGCTAAATAGCATCCCATTGTGTATATATACCACATTCTATTTACCCATTCATCAATTGATAGACACTTAGGTTGATTCCGTATCATGGCTATCATGAATAGTGCTACAATAAACATGGAAGTGTAGACGTCTTTTCAACACACTGATTTGAATTCCTTTGGATATATACCCAGTATGAGAATTGCTGGATCATATGGTAGTTCTCTTTTAATCGTTTGAGGAACCTTCATATTATTTTCCATAATAACTTTACTGATTTACATTCCCACCAGCAGTGTATATCGTTCCCTTCTCTCGACATCCTCACCAACACTTACTATTTTTTGTTATTTTGATAATAGCTTTTCTAATACATGTGAGGTGATATCCCAATGTGGTTTGAGTTGCATTTCCCTCATGATTAGTGATGTTTAGTATATTTTCATGTACTTGTTGCTCAATTGTGTGTCTTCCTTGGAGAAATGCCTATTTAGGTCTTTTGCCTATTTTTTAGTAGGGTTATTTGTTTTCTTGATATTGAGTTAAGTTTCTTATAAATTTTGAAGTCAACTCCTTTTCAAGAGTATGGTTTACAAATACTTTGTCCCTTTCATTATGTTGTCTCTTCACTCTGTTATTTTCCTTTGCTGTGTCGAAGCTTTTTAGTTTGATATAATCTCATTTGTCTATTTTTGCTTTTGTTGACTTTAGTTTAAGGCCAAATAAAATATTATTGCCCAAACCAATGTCATGAAACATTTCCTTGATATTTTCTTGTAGAAGTTTATAATTTTGGATAATACGTTTAAGTCTTAATCTTTTTTGAGTTGATTTTTGTATATGGTGAGAAAGAAGAGTCTGATTTTATTCTTCTGCATATGGATATACAGTTTTCCCATCACTATTTATGGAACAAATTTTCCTTTCTCTTTTGTTTGCTCTTGGCACCTTTGTCAAAAATCAGTTGACTGTAAATACATGAATTTATTTCTGGGCTCTCCATTGTGTTTCATTGGTCTGTGTGGTTTTTTTTTTTTTTTTTTTTTTATGCCAGTATTATGCTGTTTTGATTAGTATCACTTTTAGTACACTTTGGCATAAAGTAGTGTGATGCTTTTAGCGTTCTCCTTTTTGCTCAACATTGTTTTGGTTCTTTGGGGTCTTTTGTGATTACATACAAATCTTAAGGGTGTTTCTTCTATTTCTGAGAAAAAAATGTCATTGGCATTTTGATAGGAATTTTGTTGAATCTGTACATCACTTTGGGTAAATGGACAATTTAACAATATTTATTTCTCCAGTCCATGAACATGGGAAGTCTTTTCATTTATTTGTGTCTTCTTCACTTTCTTATTCAGCATTTTTATAGTTTTGAGTAGTAGAGATTTTTCACCACCTTAGCTAAATTTATTCCTAGGTGTTTTACTTTTTGTAGCTGTTGTAAATAGTATTGTTTTCTTTTTCAGATAGTTGCATACTCATGTATAAAAATTCTACTAATTTTTTAGTTGTAACTGTTTTAGTACAGTGTTTATCATACATATCATATATAAATGTATATATAATATATATAGATTGTGTACATACATAATATGTCATCTGCAAGCAGGAGTAATTTAAATTATTTCTTTCCTTTTTGGATAACTTTTATTTCTTTCTTTGTCTAATTGCTCTGGCTAGGACTGA
>NW_012101418.1:18436-19650 GCF_000951045.1 Mandrillus leucophaeus
AGTTGTAATTTCTGCTTTTTCACTGCTGACTTAATTTATTTGGGTCATCTCTCTTTTTTCTTGGATAGTTTGAAGTTTGTCAAGTTGTTTATATTTGGGAAAAAAACATGACTCTTTATTTTGTTAATATTTTGTACGGTTTTTCTAGTTTATATTTTATTTATTTCTGCTTTAATGTTTATTATAGTCTTCCTTCTACCAATTTTGGGTTTTGTTTTTTCTTGTTTTGTTTTGTGACTTACTTGAGATACAGTGTTAGATTGTGCAGTTGAAATCTTTTTTGACGAACACTTTTATTTTTATAAATTTCTCTCTTAGAATTCCTTTTCTTGTATACCACAGATTTTAGTATGTTATGTTTACATTTTATTCAAAAAAATTTAAAGTTTTCCTATTATTTTCTTCAGAGATTTATTAATTATTCAGGGGTATGTTGTTTAATTTCCATATATTTAAAAAGATTCCAGTGTTCCTATTATTGTTTAATTGTTAATTTTTAGTTTTATACCATTGTGGTTGAAAACAATAATTTATATAATTTCAATCATCCTAAATTTGCTAAGTTTTGTTTTGTAGATTAACATATTATCTATCTTGAAATATGTTTCATTTGCAGTTGAAGAGAATATATAGTTTGTGATTGTTGGATCGAATGTGCTGTAAATGTTCGGTCCATTTGGTCTAGAGTGCAGTTTCTTTGCTAATTTCCTGGCTGGATGATCCATTCCTCTGTGCAAGTGAGGTGTTCAAGCCCATTACTAGTATTGTATTGTAGTCTATCTCTCTCTTTAGCTTGATTAATATATTTAAGTTATATATTTAACTTATATATATAACATATATTTAAGTCATATATTTAAGTTATCCAATGTTGGATGCCTATATTTTTACAATTGCTCGATCCTTTTGTTGAGTTGGCCTCTTTATAACTATATAATTACCTTTTTTGTCTCTTTTTGTAGTTTTTCATCTAAAGATTACTTTATCTGATATAAATATAGCTAGTCCTGCTTTCTTTTGGTTTCCATTAGCATGGAGTATCTTTTACCATCTCTTTGCTTTCAATCTATGTAAGTCTTCACAAGTAAAGTGAATCTCCTGTAGGCAGCATATAGTTGGGTCTTCTTTTTACTCCATTCTGCCATTCAGTTTTTAATTGGAGTATTTAATCAATTTATATTCAAAGTAATTATTGATAGGTAATATCTTGCTCT
>NW_012101418.1:19700-72536 GCF_000951045.1 Mandrillus leucophaeus
ATTACTAGTATTGTATTGTAGTCTATCTCTCTCTTTAGCTTGATTAATATATTTAAGTTATATATTTAACTTATATATATAACATATATTTAAGTCATATATTTAAGTTATCCAATGTTGGATGCCTATATTTTTACAATTGCTCGATCCTTTTGTTGAGTTGGCCTCTTTATAACTATATAATTACCTTTTTTGTCTCTTTTTGTAGTTTTTCATCTAAAGATTACTTTATCTGATATAAATATAGCTAGTCCTGCTTTCTTTTGGTTTCCATTAGCATGGAGTATCTTTTACCATCTCTTTGCTTTCAATCTATGTAAGTCTTCACAAGTAAAGTGAATCTCCTGTAGGCAGCATATAGTTGGGTCTTCTTTTTACTCCATTCTGCCATTCAGTTTTTAATTGGAGTATTTAATCAATTTATATTCAAAGTAATTATTGATAGGTAATATCTTGCTCTAACTTTTTCCTAAATGTTTTCTGTTAATTTGTAGATTTTTATGTCTCTCTTATTATCATTCTTTGTTGTTAAGTGATTTCTTGTTCTTTAGTTTTAGTGTATCCATTATAGTATTTTGCATTGTGGTTACCATGAGGCTTACCAAAAAATCTCATAGTAATAACAGTTTATTTTAAGCTGATAGCAACTTAAATTTGATTTTACACACACACACACACACACACTCTCTATCCTTAAGCTCCATCCCCTCCTACATTTTGAATTTTTTATGTCATAATTTGCATTTTCTATGTTGAATAACCCTTAACAAATTATTGTAATTATTATGTTTAGTAGTTTTATCATCAATCTTTATACCACCATATCCACCATGTCTTATTAAAATATTATGAATTTTACTGTATACTTTCATTTAACAGTGAAATTTATACTTTCAGATGTTTCTGTGTTACTCGTTGATGTTTGTTCTTTGAGTTTGAAGAACTTTCTTTGTAATACTAGTCTGATGATGATGAACTCTGATTTTTATGTCTTGGAAAGTCTTTACCTCTCCTTCATTTTTGAAAGACAGCTTTGCCAGGTACAGTATTCTTGGCAGTTTTTTTCCTGTAGCACTTTGAATATATTAATATATTACTTTCTTTCTTTCTTTCCTTTTTTCTTCAAGATGGAGTTTTCTCTTGTTGCCCAGGCTGGAGTACAATGGCATGATCTTGGCTTACTGCAACCTCTGCCTCCCGGGTTCAGGCAATTCTCCTGCCTCAGCCTCCTGAGTAGCTGGGATTACAGGCAAGGGCCACCACGACCAGCTAATTTTTGCATTTTGACAGTTGCTGGACAGTCCTACTATATCCTCTTACTCGTTTCTATCTACTAGTTAAGTTTCTTATACACATAGGATTTTTAAAAGCTATTTATCTTTAAGCAACTGCAGTATTTTTCTAGAAAAAAATGTTCATTTCCTCTGATTTTTCTAAATTTGTCATAAAGTTTTTATTGTACTCTCTTGAAGAGTCACAAGCTGTGCTTTATTGATAGTTTTATGCTCTTAGCATTTTTAATACTGTTTATTCATGCCTTCTGCCTGTCTTCTTCTGGCTTGCTTTGTCCCAATATTTTCCATTTTTTTCTTCAAAAATGTGCTTTTGGCATTGTTAATCTTTTCCTATTTGTTCTTACTGTATTCTTTTCTGCTAATTTGCTTTTATTATAATACACTCATTTGTTCTTTTTTAACTTCTTAAATCACTGATTACCTCATTAGCTTTTAGACCTCCACTTCTTATGTGAACATTTAAGCATATAAATTTCCCATCAAGTATGGCTTGGACTTCAATAAACAAATAATTGTGTAATTCTACATACTTTCTATTTCCATTCATGATTTATTTATTAACCATTGAGTTATTGGAAAGTATCTTAGAATGTGTATTTGTGTTTGTGTACGTGTATTTATTTTGAAATGTACATTTTATTTTAAACTTAGTTTTTGTTTTCAATTTCTATGTCAAACACATTATGATTAGAGAATAGATCTTTATGATGATACTAGTCCTTTAAAAATTCTTCATTCTTTGACAGTTTGGTACATAGTTTTCTCCATATCGCACACATACTTAAGAGGAATTTGTGTTTTTTAAATGTTTTTCTTTGGTTCTAAATATAATCACTAGATCAACTAGCAATTTTAAATATAATATATTTTTGTTAGTACTTTGCCTTATCTATTGATTATTATTAGAGGCTTACTAGCATTTTAAATTTTGGGGTGGTTGCTCAAATTTTCCTTGTAATTCTGTTAATTTTTGTCTCATGCATTTGATAGATATGGTATTACATACATGCTGTCAAATCTCAGGAGTTTGAACATAGAGCTAACAGTTTTGTCATTTACATAACCAGTAAAATGTAATTTGCCTTTAATTTTCACTAATTATAAAGAGTGGAGATTTCAAAATAGACCAAATTAGTATAGCTCTAAGTTGCATTTAATCAACTATTATAGTTACCTAGGTGATATTCTACCCAGAGATTCTAATCTGATATGAAAATTGACTTATGATTCAAATCCTTTAATATAGGCTAGGTGATCACTACCAAGTTTTTGTTCTAGAGTCACTGACAGATTACAAATAGGACCCAGTGCATTGTATCAGTATGACACATGAGAATCTGGTTGGTTACTCAGTAGGTATTTCAGTTAATTAAAACACTTTTTCAAGCTGAGAGGCAATAACAAAAATGTTTGAAAGATGGTTTCAAATGGCCTGGGGTAAGATAATTATATCCTTAAAGAATTGACATCTTTTACCTCAGAGATTTAGAATTATTTATAATTGTTTTCTAACGTTTTTACATTATGATCAGAAAATTAATTTTTGTTTTCTTAAAGAGAATTACACCTATTAGAGTAAGACTTACCATGTAATTATAAGTGTAAAATGTTTGACTTGGTAATTCCAGACATAAGGAATGATTATGTTTCAGAATCTTTTAGTGCTAGGTGGGAGTCATGTGATCAATTCTGGCTAATGGTGTCCCTTCCAGGCTGAAAGTTTTAATTGCCAGTGTGAGACACTCTGCTGCTCTCTTCTATTGCTGCAGCATATGCAAAATCATTTTGCCATTTCATGCTTTGATGCTCTGATGCTGAGATAACAGCACCAAAGGATGGAGATTCTACTAGCCTAGGCTTTGAGTGACTATACATGATAGAGGACCTTGATGATTTAAGTTTGACATGTAATATAAGGAAGAAATGATTCTTTGTAAGCCAGTAAGATATTGATTTTCTTTTGTATTGCAGCATAATTTATCCTATTCTAACTATTGATACTGCAATTGATCCAGCTATTGGTCCTAGGAAGGGCATGGCCTAAAAGATATGGCTTTTGCTTAGTGGTTAGAAGGCAGGAGGAAATAAAAATTACATAAAAGCTGGAAAGCTGGCAATACATGTTTTGCCACTAAAACTTTTAGTAAAACTTTTAAGTGTGCAAGGTTAAGAAGCATATTGTGTGTTTATTACATTTGCATCTGTAGCAAAAGAGGCTTTAAACTGTAGTATGTGCTGGTTAGTATTGGCAATATTTAACAGTATGTTACAAGAAAGATGTTAGCTTCGTATGCAACTGGCAGTTTTACAAGAAGAAATGAGAGGGAGCAAAGATTTCTAGAAAGTTGAAAACTTTTAACATTGAAAATATCAAAGGATTATATATTCCATACAGTAAGAAATACAACTAAAGTCTTCTTTAAGTGATAAAGATTGATTAAAACTCAGCCTTAATCAAGGTAGCTGACTGGAGGATCAAGTCAGCAAGTAGATAACTGCAAGTCAAATACAGAATCTAAGAGATAACACTAGAATTGAGCAACGACGTGACAGGGAGTTCTGAGGCACTGATGGTGAGGGGAACAAACAGCTAGCTTGGAGAGGGCTGGCTTGGAGCTAAGAGAGATTCCCCATTGCAAGAAAAAGGTAAACAGGGGACCCTCAGCAGCTTACATTTTACCTTGGACACCTGAAATCCTAGCCAGAGAAGGGCCCCTTGGTCCTCACAGGCCCTGGGCTTAATTGCTACACATCATATGTATCAAAATATCACCATATACCCCATAAATATGTACAATTATTATGTTCAATGAAAAAAATACTTGCACATCAGTTTTCATAGCTCACTGTCTATTAGTTAGCCACATAGTAGAAAACAAGTTAGAATTTATTCTGCCATCTATTACTGAGGTAGAGAATTAGATTGGCTTTTGAGGAACATGTGATAACCTGTCACCATCCATCTCAATTTTCATATCTGATTCCACCTTCAGTCTGTTGCCCTGTGTTGTTGTGGTTGAGGTGTGTGATGTATATTTGGCTTCATATATATATGTATTTGGAAAGTAGAGAAACATTTTGATACTGTTTTCAATAACTGTGGGCATTTTACCTCTATACTTAAGTAGTAATTTTTTAAGGTTAGTTGCAATGTGGAGTCTGAAATCATACCAATGTAATTTTTTTTACCTTGTACACTTGTGAGATGATGAGGGTAAAAAGGCAAATAGTGTCTTCCTATAAGTAAAAAAACACTCTTTACTTTTCAAATACCCTAAAAGAATCTCAGGGATCCAACAGGCCCAGCCAAAATCATTCATATATTATAGATAATAATCTTGATTTCTGCCTTTATCTTAAGACTAAAATCTTTTCTCTTACTTTTAGTTAACATGTAATCATTATACACATTTACTGGATACAGAGTGATATTCTGATATGTGTTTATAGTATGTAGTGATTAAATCAGAGTAATTAGCTTATCCATGACCATAATCAAACATATATTATTTCTTTCTACTGTGACCATTCAAAATTCTCTCTCCTAGTTTTTTGAGAGTATACAATAAATTATAATTAGCCATATTCATTCTACAGTTCTGCAGAATACCAGAACTCGTTTCTTTTATCTAGCTGTAATTTTGTATCTGCTAACCAATCTCTCCCCATCCTCCCCTATTCCATACCCTTCCCAGTCTCTGATACAATTCTGCTCTCTACTTCCATGAACTTTAATATTTTTAGCTCCCACATATGAGTAAGAACATACAGTATTTATCTTTCTTCACATTTTGCTTAACATTATGTCCTCTAGGCTTATACATGTTGATACAAATGACAAGATTTCATTCTTTTAAATGGCTGAATAGTATTCTATTGTGCATATATGCCATATTTTCTTTATCTGTTGATAAACATTTAGGTTGATTTCATATATTTGCTCTGTGAATAGTGCTGTATAAAATGGGGGTGCAGGGTTTTTTTGGATATACTGATTTCCTTTCCTTGGGATAAATACTCAGTATGGTAGTTCCATTTGTAGTTTTTTGAGGAATCTCTGTACTGTTCTCTAAAATGGATATACAAATTTACATTCCCACAAACAGTACATAAGAGTTCTTTTTTCTTTACATCCTCACCAATATTGGATTTTTTTAAATAATAACTATTCTGACTGTGGTAAGATGGTATGTCTTTGTTGTTTTGAGTTGCACTTCCCATTAGTGATGTTAAGCACTATTTCATATATTTGTTGACAATCTGTATGTCTTTTTCTTGAGAAGCATCTATTCAGACCCTTTGTCCATGTTTTCACCAGAATTATTATTGAGTTGTTTCATTTCTCATATATTCTGGATATTATTATCTTATAAGATGAATAGTTTGAAAATATTGTGTCCCATTCTACAGGTTTTCTATTTACTGTCTTGATTGCTTCCTTTGCTTTTTAATTTAATTTAGACACATTTGTATATTTTTAGTTATTTTGCCTATGATTTTGATACCTTAGTCATAAAATTTTTGCCTACACCAATATCCTAAAGCATTTCCCCTATGTTTTTCTCTGGTTGTTTTATGGTTTTTGGCCTTATGTTTAAATCTTTAATCAATTTTGGGTTGATTTTTGTATGACATGAGAGATAGGAGTCTGTTTTTATTCTTCTGCATATGAATATCCAGTTTTCTCAGCACTATTTATTAAAAACACTATCTTTTTACCAAGGAATGTTCTTGGCACTCTTGTCAAATATGAGTTGGCTATAAAACTGTGGATTTATTTCTGGGTTATCTATTCTGCTCCATTGGTCTTTGTGTTTCTTTTTATCTTAGTACCATGCTGTTTTAGTTATTATAGCTTTATAGTATATTTTGAATGTGCTAGTATGGTGCCCCTAACTTTGTTGTTTGTGCCAAGAATTATTTTGACTATTTGAAATATTTTGTGGTTCCATGCAAATTTTAGGATTTTTTTTTTTTTTTTTCTGTGAAGAGTGTCATTGGTATTTTGATAGGCATTACATTGACTCTTTATATTGCTTTAAGTAGTATGGTCGTTTTAACAACATTAATTCTTCTAATTCATGACCATGGAATATCTTTCCATTTGTTTGTGTCCTCTTCATTTTCTTTCCATGGAATTTTATAGTTTGTTTTTTTGTTTTGTTTTGTACAGGTATTTTACCTTTTTGGTTAAATTTACTGGCAGATATTCTATTTTGTGTACCTATTATAAATGGGATTTTTTCCTTTATTCATTTCAGCTCATTTATTATTAGTTTACAGAAACATTACTTGTTTCTGTAGGTTGATTTAGTATCCTGAGACTTGGCTTATTTGTTTCTTACTTCTAAGAACTTTTTGGTGGACTCTTGATTTTTCTCTATAATAAGATCATGGCATCTGCAAATAGGGAAAATTTGACTTTCTCCTTCCCAACTTAGATGCCCTTTACCTTTTTATTATTTTTATTTTTTGCCAAACTGCTCTGGTAGGATTTCCAGTACTATATTGAGTAAGAGTGGTAAAAGTGGTTCAATTCTTAGAGAAAAAACTTTTAGCTTTTCTCAATTCAGTATGATGTTTGCTATGGGTTTGTTATATACTGCCTTTATTTTATTGAGGTATACTTTGTCTATACCTAATTTCTCAAGATATTGGATTTTATTAAATAATTTTTATACTTATAGAGATGATCATACAGGTTGCTTTTTCTTCATTCTTATGACGTGATAAGTCACATTTATTGATTTGCATATGATGAACTATCCTTGTATCTCTGGAATAAATTTCACTTCATCATTGTGTATAATTTTTTTCGACGTGCAGCTGGATTCAGTATGCTACTAGATTGTTGAGGAATTTTTTATTTTTGTTTGTTAGGAAAACTGGCCTATAGTTTGTTGTTGTTGTTGTACCCTCATCTGTTTTTAGTATCAAGATTATGCTGGTCTCATTAAATTTGTGTGGAAAACATTCCCTCAACTTAAAGTTTTTGAAATTGTTTGAAAAGAAACGGTATTAGTTGTTCTTTTAAAGTTTCATAGAGTTCAGCAGTGAAGCAATCTGGTCCTGGGCTTTTATTTTTAGTAGAGGTTCAATCTCTTCAATCATTATTGGTATGTTCAGATTTTCTATTTCTCCTTGCTTCTGTCTTAATAGGTTTATGTCTCCAGGAATTTATCTGTTTTCTTTAGGTTTTCCAACTTGCTGGCAAATAGTTGTTCTCAATAGTCAGTAATGATTCTTTATAATTCTGTAGTATCAATTGTGATGTCTTCTTATTTTGTTGTTGCTGATTTTACATATTTGGATCTTCTCCTCTTTTTCCTTAGATTATCTAGTGGATTTGTCAACTTTATCTTTTGAAAAAACAAAATTTTCTTTTTGTTGATCTTTTAAATTATTTGTCTCAATTTTATTTGTGCTCTGATCTTTATTATTTATTTCCTTCTGTTATTTGAGGGTTTAGCTTGTTCTTATTTTCTAGTTTCTTAAATTATATTATTGATTAGTTTAGTTGAAATTTTATATTTTTTTAATGTAGGTAATTACTGCTGTAAACGTGCCTCTTTATACTGCTTTTGTTGTTTGTTACAGGTTTGGGTATGCTGTGTTTCTATTCTCATTTATTTCAAATAATTTTTAATTTTTTCTTAAATTAAAATTTTTAATGACCTATTGTTTATTCAGGAGCATGTGGTTTAATTTGCGTGTATTTGTGCAGTTCTGAATTTGTACAGTTTATTTTGTTATTGATTTCTAGTTTTAGTTCATTGTCACAAAAAGTATTTGGTACAATTTCCATTTTTAAAAACTTCAGATTTGTTTTATGGCTTAACATACTTTCAATCCTGGATAATTTTCTATGTGGTATTCAAAGAATGAGTATTCTGCAACTGTTGGGTGAAATAATTACCAAATGTCCATTAGGTCATTTTGGCCTATGGTACCATTTACATTCCATTTCTTCATTGCTTTTTGTTTAGATAATCAGTTCAATGCTGAGAGTGGGGTATTGAAGTCCCCAAATAGTTTTATATTGATATCTGTTTCTTTCTCTTGATCTAATAATATTTACTTTAGATATTTGGGTGTTGGGTGCATATATATTTACAATTGTTATATTCTTTTGCTGAATTGATCTATTTCTCTCTTTAAGAGATGGAGTCTCATTCTGTCTCCCAGGATAGACAGCAGTAGTGTAATCATAGCTGATATTGTTGAATTGTCCATCTGTATTTTTTGTATCTCACTGAGTTTTCTTATAACCATTGTTTTGAATTTCTTTTCTGACATTTTATATATTTTGTTTTCTTTGTGGTCTCTTACTGAACAATTATTGTTTTTGTTTTTTGAAGGTTTCATGTTTCCTTGCTTTCTATATTTCTTGTGTCTCTACATTAATTTCTGCACATGTGGTTAAGCAGCTGCCTCTTCCAAATAACGGAGTAGCTTTCATTGGGAAATACTTATTCCTATAGATGGGTCCTGGGGTTTCAGTTTGGTGGAGTGCATTGACTTTGTTTTTGTGTGTAGTTTATTTGGTTGTAATTTACATTAATGATGTTTGCAAGTGCCTCGATGGCCTAGGTTGTGGAAGTTTGTGGCATCAGTGGCATGAGCACGTGGCTGCTTGGTTAGCTTGGGGGCATGTCCATTGGGGGCATGTCTGCCAGACTATTTTTTTGGCCAAAACATAGCTCCCCAGTGCTTTAGTTGGCATGGGGTTGTCTTCCGTGTTTTGCAGGATCAAAGTCATGACCGTTTTGAGCCCTGCCTCTGAAAAACCAGGGTCGTGGCATTGCAGTCATCCAGGTAGGCTTGGAGCCCCAAGGCTGCTGAAGCACAGTAGCAACTGGCCCCCAGCTCAGGGCATACTTAAGCTGTGGTTCTGGTTTTAAGATTGTGCTGTGCTGCAGCAGTTTGGGTCATGGGAGGATTTAGAGAGCACAGCCTATGCTCCTAATTCTGAGCAATGCAGCTCTGTAAATTCCAGGCAGCCTCCCAAACTGGGCTTGGGGATTATGAGGACTCTGTGATTCGACTGTAGTAAGAACTGCAGCTGTTTGTGGTGGCAATGGGGGATGGTGGCAGTCTTCTGCTTACCTTTTCCCACAAAGGGAAGTTACTTTTGGCTCTGAGCTGATCCAAATGGGAGAAATTGGTTGGCAGAGGCAGGGTGCTTTCCTTGCCTCTTTATGCTTCCACCCTCAGACTTCCATGCTCTATAGGGACCTTACCACTCCCTTGTTGCAGCACTATTTCTCAAACACTTTACTTGAATTTTAGTTGTTTATTTATTGCCTTGGTACTTCTTTTGTGAGAGAGATGAGTGCCAGGTATCTCTAGTTAGCCATCTTGTTGACTGGAAAGTTAGTCAGTTCTTTTGTGAATTGTTTTTAAATAAAGGGACTGCCCTTTTATCCCTTCTTTTTCTTTCTATTAGCTTGAATCCTGATGTGATAGATGGAGCTATTGCAGCCACTGTATAACATGTCCTAGACTTGAGGTTATTTGCTTGACGGAATAAAATATTGTAAATTTTGTCAATGTTAATTTGATTTTTTCTTTAGCATGCAGCTACAACATATATTATCAATTATAATTTTCAGGTCGGGCCCCATGGCTCACACCTGTAATCCCAGCACTTTGGGAGGCCAAGGTGGGCAGATCGCCTGAGGTCAGGAATTCGAGCACAGCCTGGCCAATATGGTAAAACCCTATCTCTACTAAAAAAACAAAAATTAGCTGAGTATAGTGGTGTGTACCTGTAATCCCAGCTAGCTACTAGGAGGCTGAGGCAGGAAAATTGCTTGAACCTAGGAGGAGGGGGTTGCAGTGAGCTGAGATTGTGCCACTGCACTCCAGCCTGGATAACAGAGCAAGACTCTGTCTCAAAAAAAAATATATGTGTATATATATATATATACACAAAATTTTCATAAAACCATTACATATATATTTTTGTTTCTAAAACAATTTTATAATAAGCAAATTAAAACTCATATACACACTCATTAGGCTTTATAGATAATATTCCAAAACATTATCAAATATAGCTAGCCAAGTCAGTCCCTGCTGCTACTTACTGAAACAGGATATAAAGGGTAGTCATTGTGAAAAATAATTTAAAATCAATTGTCTACACTTTAGATTTTCTACTTGGGGATCAAATATGAAGCCAAGGTCAGTTTCCTCTGTCCATAGTATCTTAATATGCACATCATGCTTTGTCTGTGCTGTAGTCTCAAGGGCCGCTTGGTGTGCTTCTATTTTATAGGCTTTGAAAATAGCTTTCCATGTTTTTTGTTTTGTTTTGTTTTGTTTTCAGATATTTCTTAAGGTATTTGAAGTAAAGTTTAAGCATGCCATATATATAGCCTGTATATTCAGTCTGGTCATCTCTAACATCTTTCAAATTCAATGACCATCCACACGACATTTTTTATTTGATGTGGTAATAGGCAAATAGACAAAAATAAATTTTATTGTGTATATACATCAAGTCTGAAAGAATATAAAAATGTTAATGTTAATTTTCAGGAGAGTTGGATTATGGGTACTTATGTGTATTTTCAATTTGTTTCACAGTGAACATCTATTACTTGACTAAGGAAAAAATGTTAAAAGCAGAAAAATTTAGCAATTTCAGTAACACTAAATTGTTAGAAATAAATGCATTCTTCAACCTACATGCAAAAAATCCAATTATAATACAACTGTGTCATATTATACTTCAACAGCTGAAAAGCTCTAGAATCTGATTTTTTTTAAAAGATACCCCAAGGAAAAAGTTCTCAATCAACCACAACCAAAACTTAATCTTATTTGAATAGAACCAAGCTGGGATTTGGGTTTATATTTGCTTGAGGTGTGTTATTCAATTCTCTTGATGATCTTTTGATGAAAAATTATGTTCCTTCTCTTTTTGACAGGGCTGATAGGAAGACAGCAGTGGTTTATATGTATAAGTTATTGTCACTTCGGAATATAATTGAATGTTGATGCTAGCAAGAAATTTAAATATTATCAAATACGTAGAAAATAAACACACATTCATGGTGGTCCTATATTTATACATCTTTCAGAAAAACAGGAGAAGCTTATATGTTAAAAGTAGAAAATGGAAAAAGATATGTAAACAAATAACAAAGTCTACTTAATGACGTGTATTTGGAAGTATTTAAGGGTCGAATGTACTGATGTCTGAAACATACTTTGAAATGCACTTATTAAATAATGTGCATTGTGGATGGATAGTTAAATAGACATGTGATAAATCATATTTAGTGATATATTAATTGCAGAATCTAGGGTGGGTAGATGGGTGTTCACTTCAGTTATTTCAATTTTTCTGTAGGTTTAGATATTTTTATAGTAAAATGTTAGAAAGAGTAAAAGATAGGAAACACAGACACTTTTAAAGGCTTAGTATTGCCAGGCACGGGGCGTATGCCTATAATCCTGGCACTTTAGGAGGCCGAGGCAGGTGGATCCCCGGAGGTCAGGAGTTTGAGACCAGCCTGTCCAGCATGGTGAAACCCCATCTCCACACACACAAAAATATATATATATATATAAATGTATTAGCCGTATGTGGTATCTGTAATCCCAGCTACTAGGGAGGCTGAGGCAGGAGAATCGCTTGAACCTGGGAGGCAGAGATTGTGGTGAGCCAAGATCATGCCACTGCACTCTATCCTGAGCAAAAGAGCAAGACTCTGTCTCAAAAAACTAATTAATTAATTAATACATTAAATTAATTAATACATTAATTAAAAGCTTAGTATATATTTATTGACTGACAAGGATAGCCTGGAATGGAAATATATATGACAACTTTACTCACATTGAAAGACTTTGATTATGCACTCAATATTTCTCTCATGATGAGATATAAATTTTGTTTTTAAATTTATTTTTAAGATTCATTGAATACTTTGTGTTTTACTTTATTATCACAAAAAGCAATAAGTAGTATGATTATTCCTCTCCTACAGGTGGCTCTAGTGAGGCTTATGGAGGTTAAGTAACTTGTCAACGGTCATATAATCAACAGAATGGAGAATTTAACCCAAGAAATTTAGATCTTAAGACTGCATGTTTAGCCACAATGCTATACAGATGCTTCTTGACTTATGATGGTGTTACGTCTTGGTAGACCTATTGTAAGTCAAAAATATTATAAGTTAAAGCTCATTTTATATACTGCAAATCCATCAGAAACTTGAAAAATTGTAAGTCAAATCACCATAAGTCCAATTATTCCTTGATTTATGATGAAATTACATCCAGATAAACTCATCATAAAGTTGAAAAATTGTTAAGTGAAACCATCATAAGTCCAAGATTGTCTATACTTGTTTTGCTACAGTATAAGTAAAATGTGTATTTGACATATGACTTCATATAAGCAAAGCCAAATAAAGTCCTTTCTCCTCTTGCCAAAACCTGCTGACAAGGCCAGACACAGACTCTTTCACTTTCATCCCTATCTAACTTCCAGTTCTTTGCCTCATGAGTGAATAGCTATGACTGGAACTGTTTTCCTCTGAAACTAGCTAGACAGAGATAAGCATTTCCTGTTCAGCTAACTGATTGAGACTGTTTGTGACTGCAAAACAATCCTAGCTCTGAATCCTTCTACCTGTAACTCCCCACTATAAATATCTAAGGGCAAGTGACTCTGCCTGATATTCTGATCTTTGGATCTGAGATGTTCAATATCCTGAATAAAATTTATCTCTTTACTTGTCTTGCTTTTGTCTTTAGTAATATTAAACGATCTTTATTTAGGAACATAGAATAAAAATAAAGGTAATTAAGATTAGAGATATAGTTAATAATAATCTCAACTTTCCAACTAACTAGATACTGTATTTCTATATATCATGGGACTTCTCAGCCTCCATAATCATGTGAGCCAATTGGCTCATACAATTACGGAGGCTGAGAAGTCCTAAGATTTGTTGTCTGCAAGCTATAGACCAAGGAAAGCTGGTGATATAATTCAGCTTGAGTCCAAAGGCCTGAGAACCAGAGGAGCTGATGGTGTAACTTTCAGTCCACGGGCAAGAGAAGATGAGATTAGATATCCTAGTTCAAGCAGCAAGACAGAGAAAAGGGGTGAATTTCTCCTTCCTTCACCTTTTATTCTATTCAGGCAGGCCCTCAACAAATTGAATGATGCCTACCCTAATTGAGAAGGCATCAATCTGCTTTACTGAGTTCGCCTATTCAAATGTGAATCTCATCTGGAATACTCTCACACACATACCCATAAGTAATATTTAATCCGAGCCACCCTGTGGTCCAGTCAAGTTAATACATAAAATTAACCACCACAGTAAGCATATGGTCTTGAGCAGACAGCAAAATCAATGATTGACATTTTAAAAAACTCTCAACAACGACAGATTGTATGTTCAAGGCCTCAAATAACTGCATAAAACATTTTACTGGAAGAAGTTTACTATACTTCTATATTCAATGCATTTTTATTTTGTATTTTTTGTGTGCCTGCTTTGCTAGGTGTTCATAAATAATATCAATAGAACTTTTTCAGAGAACTAGTAAAGATAAATTACTTGATTTTGTTATCCAGGAAAGGAAACAGCCACTGTTTCTTAATGTTATCTTTAGGATATGTTGTCCTTAATAACTTGCAGAATGGTTAATAGAATGCATGCATAAATACACATAAATATAAATTCATTATTTTCAATGATGAGATTATAATGTGTTATAATTAATATTTTTGAAATTATCAGTATTTTAGAGATATATTGCCTTTTCTTCTGTTTTATTATGATATATCAAATAAGATATTCTAGAAAATAAAATGATTGAAATTAATGTGTTTATAACTCAGATTAAACAAATGTTAATATTTTTGTCACATTTACGTCATGATTTCAGGACACAGAATGCTTCAGGAAGGCTTTACAGTCTTTTCCCCACTTCCTACCCAACTTCTTTTCCACAATCAACAGAGCTAGGAGCTCTCCTACATTGAGATGAAACTTCGTGTTCAGTGGTTTTATATTTTCTCAGTTTTTTTATCCTTTCCATTCATCTTGGCTACTTATATTAAGGTTTTTTAATACTCTTTTTACCCATGCTTATTTGGGCGTTATACATTATAGTTCTATTATTTTAGAAGTTAAAAAGGCACATTTTGACTTAACAGCATCCAAAGTTAACCAACATCTTTCTTCTGCACAACACAAAGAACGTTAAAAAGTTTGATTCACATTGCCCTCTCCAATGGTCAATCCGATTGGTGTTAAATATATTGATGTTGACTTGTATATTTACCTTCCCCATTTTGTAAATATTTTTAGGATGTCAATAGTATGGTGGAGTAGGAGATATCAGCTTTCATTTTCCCTAAAAACAAGTAGGCAGCTATTAACATCCACAGACACAAATAGTCTGGGGAAGGTTCATGTACACAAGAACCTACAGCAACACAGTGGAGAGAAAATAATAACAACACAGAAAAGATAACTAGGGATATCAGCATACCTGAAACATACTAGCCACACTGCAGCTGCCACCAGCGCCCCCAGTGGCCTGCTTTACAGAGAATCCTGGTGAGGACCTCAACAGCCACCAAGGCAGCCGAGACTTCCTGCAGTTTTTTCAAAGGAAGTCCCTTTAGTGTTATCCACACAAAACCCATCAGTTGCTTCTGCAGAGAAAACTGGCGGCTTTAGCCATTAAGTATCCAATAGAAAAATGCAAATCAAAACCACAGTGAAATATCACTTCATACTTGTTAGGATGGCTTTTATTAAAAAGTCAAGGTAGCAAGTACTGATGAGGATGTTGCACAAAGGGAACTTTGTTATACTTTGTTGATGGAGATGCAAATTGACATAGCCATTATGGAAAAGAATATGAAGGTTCCTCAAGAAATTATAAATAGAACTACCATATGATTTAGTAATCTCACTTCTAGGTATACAGCAAGTCCTCAACATCATAGATAGGTTCTTGGAAACTGACATTCAGCAAAGAGAAATACAATGAAACCAATATTTTATTCTCATCAGCGTTATAATGAAACAATGTTGAACAAAACATTATTCAAGGACCTGCTGTACCTCAATTTGCTTAAAATCACTGTTTCCAAGAACTTATCAACAATATTAAGTGAGGACTTACTGAATACCAAAAGGAAATCAAATCGGTATACAAAAGAGATACCCGCACTTGCTGTCATGTTCATTACAGCATTATTCACAACTGCCAAAATATGAAGACAATCTACATGTCCATCAATGAGTGGCTAAATAAAATAAAATGTGGCATATATGAACACACACACACATGAATATTATTGTACTTTAAAAAGAATGAAGTCCTGTATTTGTGACATTTATGAATCTGGAGGACATTATGCTAAACGAAATAAATCCAACATACAAAGACAAATACTACATGATTTCACTTATATATGAAATATTTTTAAAAGCTGGACTTATAGAAATAGAAAGTAGAAGGGTGGTTACCAGGAGTTGGGGCGTGGGGGAAATGGGAGATGTTGGCCAGTGAGTGCAAACTTGCGGTTATAAGGTGAATAAGTTCTGTAATACTAATGTACATTAATAATATATGTTTAAAATTTGCTGAGAGAGTTGATCATAAGTATTCTCACCTCACTCACACATACTTACAAAGGCAGTTGTGAAGTAATGGATAGGTTAATTAGCTTGACTGTGGTAACCATTTTACAATGTATACATGTATCAAAACATCACATTGTACACCTTAATTATATACAATTTTTATTTGTCAAATATACCTCAATAAAGCTGAAAGAAGTATTGTTTTAAAGTTAATACTTACTTAGATTGAAAAGAAATCACTTTGCTCGTATTTTCTTCTTCTGTTTCATAGTCCCATCTCCTTATTAAAATATTTCTTGTTGTATTCCTTTCATCCTGACTGGCAAACTTGGGCTGTCTGAAAATGACATTTTTCTTTTTCCTTCAAGTTCTTTAAACTATCTAGGTTGACAGCTGATTTTTCTTCAACACTTTAAAGATATTATTCCGTATTCCTTTGTCCTCTTGATGTTTAAGATAAGTATGCCTTCAGTCTAATTATTCCTCCTCTGTGGGAAATCTGAGTCTTTCTGTAATTGTTCAAGAGTTGTTATCTTTGGTTTTCATATTCAGAAATTTTGGTATGATGTATCTAGATATTGGTTTTGTTTATTTACCCTGCCCAGATTCAGATGGCTTGTGAGGCCTGATGTCTTTTATAAATTCCAGAAGCTTCTAGCATTATCTTCTAAGCATTCCTTCTTTCACTTGCTTTCTGTTCTCATCTGATGATATCAAATATATGTTAAATATTTGTTTTAAATTCTATATCTCTCAAACTTACTTTCCTACTTCTCATTTCATTATCAGTTTGTAGTGCTTCCTAATAAAGTCTTTAGATTTATTCTCTGAACATTACATTACTAATTGTGTCTAATGCATGGTCTAAACTGTCCACCGAGGTTTTATGATTAATGATAGTATTTATTTTGGGAGGTTGTTTGTCTCTTTCCAAATGTCTGTTCTTGTTTCATAATGACCTATTACTTTTTGGTGTTTTTTATTTTTTAATCCATTAAATTATTGAAATATATCATATCATAGGTTGTCTAGATTTTCGTATTATCCTAGGTATGCTAATTCTTTTATTTTTGTATTGGTGTCATGTTACACT
Source organism: Mandrillus leucophaeus (assembly GCF_000951045.1). Lineage (NCBI taxonomy): Eukaryota > Metazoa > Chordata > Mammalia > Primates > Cercopithecidae > Mandrillus > Mandrillus leucophaeus. The sequence goes on from NW_012101418.1 coordinate 36,722, forward strand.
TTCATAATGGATCATTTATTTGTGTGGTTTGTGTTTTTTTATTGTAAATTTAGTTGTTTTTGTTTCCTGTTTAGCCAGAGTAGTACTTTTCACCCAGAGTTTTGGAAGTATCACTCCAGAGCAGTTTTGTATTTGTTTCTGCTTAGGTTAAGGCATCTTGCTCATCTTCAGGCCAGTTTTTAACATTAACATCCTGTCACGGGATTTATGGCATTCATATGGTATAACTTCCAAGCCTGAGCTCATGCTTGACTAGGCTTGGAATTTCCATTTCCCATGAGAAATACCCTACTGTCCTTCTCTACCCAAGTTCTGAGCTAAGGCAGTTTTCTTACTACTTTTTTGGCTAAGGATGAACTTTTTCTAACACCCTTTATACAAAAGAAACATGCCTTTGAGAGTCCAGACTTAAGGTAAGATCTTAGTTCTCATGCCCACCCTAAGTGTTAACAAGACCACGTCTCCCCTATACCATCTATGTGGGCGTGAGCATCGTCTCTTCATGCCCAAGGTCTACCTGGCATCAGATAACCCAAGGACAGGGTATCATTCACCTTGTGCTTGCTATATTGGCTTTGAACTCTGGTGGTTTTTTTGTGTCTAGTGAGTTTACTTTTTAACTTTGAAATTAGTGATAAACTTATTTTCTTTGTGTATTATACTTTGCCTAGCATGTGAACTACTGATATCTGAATTAGAAGATAATTAATATCAGCTCAGTCTACCATCTTGCTAGAAGTTGAAAATCTATGAGCATCATTTCTGATCAATAAGCATTCATCTGCAACACCAATTTAATGATTAAATACTACTCCTGAAATACATCACTAATTCTTAAAATGAAGGCTACACACAATTACCTACGTTTACTAAAATTTTTTTTCTGCTAATAATGGCAATATAGATATGGGTGAATTGGAATCTGAGTCTTGACTGAAACAAAGGGAATGCCAAGTTGTTATGGTTTGCATTTTAGCATGCTTTCCCGTGTAGTTCTTAAATATACTCACTTCAGAATCACGGATTAAGTGTGCCATACTTGTTCAAACACTGTTTTTATTGTTGAACTTTCAAACTATATATTTTTTAATCTTTATAACATTACAATGCAGAACATCCTTATTTGTAAATACTCTCATAATTTCTTTGGAAGACATTATAAAAAAGATAAACTGAAAGAATATGCCCAGTTTAAATGATTTTAACATATATTTTAACTCCAATTATATTATCAGTTTATAATGTATGGCAAGGCTAAGGAAATCCCTGTTTTGACAAGCATTCTGAATTAATATTACTTTGTTCTTATATTTTATTTAAAACATGACATTTTATTTCTTTTTTAAATTGTCATGGTTTCTCTCATAAATAGAATTGAATAGCTTTTCTCTAATTTTTGACACATTTTATTTATTATATAATAATGTTTAAATTTATGTCTTTTACCCTTTTTGGCAATAGAATATTCATTTTTAATTAACTTTTTTATGCGATCTGTCATCAAAAATGTTATGAGTCATTTGTTTGTCATATGTGTGAAGCTGGCTCATTGTACACTGGTTGCTAATCCTAGGGGTGGACTCCCACTGCATGGAGAATAGCAAAGAACATCACTATGCCAACCACAAGAAATGGGAGTCTAAATACTTCAGCCCACTGCCTTTTAGGTTATAGCTTCTATCATTTGCACAAGTCCAATGAGACAGAACACTCGCATATAACAAGTTAAGCAACTTGACTACTTACAAATAGGCAGAGAGGGACAGTAGAAGTCTATGATTCATTGCAAGTTGTTTGCCCAAGGCTCAAGAAAGTTGCACAGGGCAAATAGAATCTTGTTTGCACATGTCTCATTGTACTGCCACTGAGGAGCTCCAGAAAGCAGTCCATCCTGGGTTTTATACCCCAGGGGCACTATAACATTCTGGGCTAAAGTGCTATAGAATATCCTGTTCTAAGAGGGGCAGGAAAAGAGCCAAGGCAGTTCTGGTCACTTCCTCCTTGTCTTGGAATGTTACATTCCCAAAGTATTCTGCAATTGTTCTTGAGAATTACAACTGAGAAAAGGGTAGGAATTGGGCCAGTCCAAGGCCACATGGAGAATTATTCTGTAATATTTTTAATAAAAATTCCATTTGTCTTCTCTTTTATTTATTCTTTATTTGTTCATGGTGTTTCATGCTGCACAACAATGTTATTTCTGTATAATTAAGTTTTTCACTGAATGTGGTTTTGTTTGTATGTTTAAAAAGGGCTTTTCCACTTGAAAACTATATAAATATTTGCCTACGTTTTATTTTAGCACTTTTATTGTTTTCTGTACTCTATTAAACTTTCAATTAACTTTGAATTTCTGTTAGTGTATGGCTTAATGACCAAATATATTATTATTTGATTTCCTGTGGTTCACAATTTTCTGTAATTCACACATTTTAAATAAGCCAACATGTTTTCTATTGGATTGAAGTTTTACATTTATCAAATTATAAATTGTTTCTGAACTCCATGTTCTGTTTTAGTTTCAAATTTCTCTTTATTCTCAAAACATTATGGTTTAATTAAGTCCAGAGAGTACTGAGTTAGACTTTGTTTGGTCTCTAGTGCGGTAGGTGAGGTAGAACTGAGTCCCCAGGAATGTGAGAGTATTATCTCAAAATGCTAGTAGCAGCTACTGTGCAAAGTTTGAAAGCCCAAGTCAAATCCTGGGCATATCCATGGTTGTGTGGTAGCCATGGGCTTCTGCTCTTGAAAAAAACAAACAAACAAAAAAAAAAAAACAGGGATAGACACTGGTTTGATAAGACAACTAAGCAAAAGCAGGAGGGTCTGGTAGGAGAAAGTGGGGAAGGTGAAGAACAGGAACCTTCCTCTTTGTTCTGCTACCATCTAAGAGCAGAGGCATGGCATGTGATTTCAGCAAGGGGCAAAAGTACATAGCAGCTACTTGGATCTGATGTGGGAGACATCAGACCACTCTAGGGCTGATCAACTGGCATTGTCAGGTAGTGGAATGCTGGCATTAAGAATGGAGACAGACTTCCAATTTCTGTGCAGCTTGTTTCCCAGCCTCTAATACTTACTCATGATTGGCCTTCTTCAGGTTTTCATAATCCATGATGACTTTGTCAGTGGTGAGTGAGAAGCAAAGACTCAAAGTCCACAGTGCCATGCAGCTCTAACTCTGATGCTGTGCTCATGCCAAACAACATCCATCCCCAGCTTCTGCATCAGATGAGTCCCTGCCAGTCTCAAAGTTGCGGTTCACTGCCATCGCACAGGTATGTTTCTGCACCTCTCACTGCTTCCCCATTTGTTTCTAAGAATTGAGTGCCTTCTGCCTCATTGTACAGTTGTAGGCATCAGATGTGTCAGGAAAATGAACTCCAAACCTTTCATCATTGGGCCCTTTGAGAGAGTTCTGATCACAGAAACCAAGTAGCTTGATGTGATCACAGACAAGCATGATCCTTCCAACTTCAGACATGGGGTTGAGCCCTCCAGCTGCATTGGTGGCCACCAAGATGTTCCCACCCACAAACTGGAAAACCTCATGCAAAAATGTCATGTTCCACAGCAGGTATCTATCATACAAGTGGAACCTTCCTTGCATCATCACATACGCTGTGCCATTCAGGAACCCAAACACCAGTCGACCAACACTGACCTTTGGAAAAAGTTGAGCATCTCACTGTTGCTAAATATTTGGGCCTGAATTAATTTGTCACTCAGATGTCCTAATTCAGACCCACAGATCACTGTCACTTGTGTTCAGTGCTTGGTGTGAGACAGAAGCCATGCTGCAGTGCTCTGATAATCTTCATATGTGTATTCATTCTCCATGGTCCAGCTGACACCCTCTCAATGAACCTGCTCTTCTCTGCTCTGATCTGCTGAGCAGACCTGTGGTGACCTGAGCTGACCTGTGGTCACTGGGTCTGGTCAGTACAGTTAGTCTGAACTCAATGTTCTAAGACATTGTTCTGCCTATGAAGCTGCCTTTGTTATACTTTAAGAATTGTGTAACTGTATAACTCTTAATATTCTTAGTGTAAATTTCAATTAGATGTTTTTCTTTTTGAAAAAAACATATTTTGAATCATATGTCTAGATGACTTTAGACTCATTGTGTCAAGTCCCAAAAAAAATAATTCTCAAAAATTTGATTGGAAACAATTTCACAATTATTTGGGGAAAAATAGACTTTTAACAATATAAAGTTTTCTTATCAAGGAGCATGGTTTATCTCTTCATTTAAATCCCCTTAGTAACATTTTGGTTATCTCCACTTTTTTATTTCTTGTTTTGTTATTTATAATTATGTGTTAACCGGAATTTAAAAAGGGATCAATGCTCTCTTGATTGGGATTGTTTTCCATTAAATTGCTAATCCAAAATAGAATTTGATAGAATCCACCGATATGGTGGTTCTTAAATTCTCATTAAAATATGCCTGAAGTAACAGAAAGAGGCAAAAACTCATAGCAACATGGGAACAAAGACCGACAGCCTGATGCCAGAATCTGGGAGGAATTGTCATTAATTATAAGGTAGATGGAACAGTAATGAGGAATACCTTTAAAGGCTTGGCATATGATATTCTCTGACTTTGAGTCAAGAAATAGACACCTTCTGAAAAGATGTAGGAGGCTTGATGGAATTGACAATATAAATATTAAAACTTCTATAGAGGTTTTATGCCTCGCTTTCTATCTGTTTCTGCCTCAAAGATCCCGAGCCTGTAACAGTCAGAACTCTAGGCATTCATTCACCCATCTTCGCCTCAGGCAGCTCGGAAGCTGTGCCTTCTCCTCCAGCTCTCATTTTCTTTATGCTTCACCCCCTGCTCAAATTTCATCTAGTTAAAGGTTTACAGTAATGGAAAAGAACTTGCTCTGTGTGTATGTGGGTGCCTGTGTAGGCACGTGTCTGATTGTGTGTGTGTTTGGGGGTTGTAAAAATGCCTAGCGATGGTACCTTTTAGGGAGACACCGTCCACGAGCAAAGTATCATTGAGATGGGTAGTAAAATCAAAAAATAAAAAATAGAAAAATCCATCCTTTTCCAGGCCATAATAAGAAAAGAACTTTCTCTATGCAAGTGCTCCTTAAAAACTGCTGTCTCCGTAATGGAGTTTTGAGAATAATAAAATTAAGAGCTCTAATCTATCATTTAAAAATAGAATAATTCAATCCACTGAAGTCTAAAAACTAAGCCTTTTAAAAAACAGACTATGTTGATAAACTAGAAAAATCAGTAATTGGACACTTTCATACTGGATTATCTATGGTATTATTGCATTTAGAAACATAACATATTTTTCATTCCTAACTGCAATGCAGGAAGGTAGCAAAAAAGTTAGAGCAAATAGTCTATCTTTTCCAAATAAATCAAGCACTAATAACAGTCACCATAGTCAATTTTTTTTATTTTTAATATTATCTTCTTAAAATGCATGTAGTCAAATGCATATTTACAAAGAGTGGGAAGTATTGTTATACTTGATTTTACAGGAACAAGACATTAACAAGGGTGAAAAACAAAAGGTCTTTTCAGGTGGAAAGGTACTTTTAAAATATGCTGTCTCTCTATCCTATCCTCACTCAAAAAGGCACAAACATAAACATCAGTGTGGGGAGTTTGGGGTGTAAAGGCATTCTAAGAGTTTCACAATGACCAGGACTTAATGGTAGTGTCACAGGCATAAGAGTCGTTCTTCTATCAGTTGATAAAATATCATATATATCATCTGAAGGCATCTGACTTTTTCTGAAAGAGAAGACAAAAGAATTGTAGGCATGCCAGTCTACCTGGTGCCAGCACAGAGCTATGCAATGGTGGTAGTGAACACCGCCCTAGTGGCTGGAAAGCTGGTTCAACAAGCTTTATTTAGCTTTGTTGTTAGCAAGGACCCATAGGCTTGTGTTTGCAGTAGATAGTATATACTTTCTGAAGTCTTCTCAGTGGAGCTCTAGAAAACTGACGCACTAGAGCATGAGGATTTGAAGCAATCTTTGTCACATCAATTTTTTGAAACTTCATGTCTTTTATTGATATCATTCACACATTAGAGCATTCTCCACATCTAGCTCTTTTCTCTTAAAAAAAAAAAAAAGGATGAAAAAATCCCATGTAAACACCTTCCCAAGTAAATATTTTCTTAGAGATGGTCAGGGAAAGGCCACAAAAGATCCCTCAAAGGTTATGGAGGAATACCCACAGGCTTGGCAATAGAGACAACTTTGCGATGGGCGTACTGATGGAGTCACATTCCTGATGTCTCTATCATCAGGAATGTTGGCTCAGTTATTTATGACTTATCACAGGCTTAGCAAAAATCCCCTCATCGATGCTTGAGATAGGACTAGATCACATGAATTTGGTAGTCTCACTGGTTGATTTCCAGATGTAGCTTTCCAGTAAGAGCTTTGAAAATGTAATCATTTTGCCAGCTTTTTCTAGAGAAGAAGGGATACAATTCTGGAAGACAGCTTGGAAACAAGTAAGATTCACGGCCTTACCAGAGTTAGGAAGCCACAGAGCAACAACCATGAGCTCAAAGCTTTATTGAACCCTTGGTTTCAGCCTCTCCAGGTATATCCTGCTAGCAATCCCTGCAGATAAAAGGAAGCCAAGGGCTGCTCAGACTCTGTGCCACTTATTGAGATATTTTCTCTCCGCTCCCAGCCCAGTCTTTTCTACTCTCCTTTACGATGTGACAACTATGTTTCTGCTTTTCCACCTGTTCTCTATTAGGATCTGCCAATAAGAGGCACTGAAGGAAGACTTCAAAGCCCAAAGAAGGACTTGTGCTCTCCTATCTGATTCCTGTTTCTTTGAGTATCACTTAGCAGTGCTTCTTCACCCCTGCAGCAGCAGTTCATTTCTGTAATAGCAGTTGATTCCACTTTGCAATTTCTCGATCAATTTATAGAACCAGCCTCATTGTGTCCACTTGAGAGACACAATCATCTACAAGAAGCACTTATCTTTCCGAGATCTGAGTCCAGACCCACAGGACCTCAGATTCAAGGTTCCAGGTTTTAATAATTCCCACTTCTTCCTATTGTTCTCCCCAGGGAGAGCAATTATTCCCTATGGATGGAAGCTGATTCCTATACTTTCCTATTAAACTCTCTTTGTAAAATAACGAAGTGGCTTTTGTCTCTTGACTGGGCTCTGACTGATACAGACCCATAACACAGCATTCCGGAAGCTCATGTTTCCCCACTTTCGAGGAGGCATAAAGCAGAGTGTGGTGTGTGGCCATCTTTTCATGGGATAGATAGGCTCAGGGGGCTTGGCAAGCACCACTGGGAAAGATCCTTGGAACACAGAGAATTTTGTAAACATGTTGAGCAGGGTGGGGTGGGGTGGGGTGCAGGGAAGCACTGAAGGGTGGGAGTGTTGTGCTGAACCGTAATGAGGGTGGCTCTTGATGAAGCCCCCAACTCCTTGGCATCAGGGTGCCCCCACCCCCGACCACACCTTTTGGATGCAAACGACTGCTCTACTGCTAGCTGGATCTGTCCAAGCTCATTCAGGGGGGCAGCAGCATATCCACAGGTGAGGTGGGAGATGGACAGGGGCTCCTGAGATTTAGACCTGATCTCTCCCTGATCTGGTTCTAGTTTGTAAAACTATTAATGAGAAGACCCAACTGGGGAGACAGAAGTCAGAAAAATGTGTTCAGCCTGGGGATGGGAAGTCTGCCCCAGGCTACAGATGGAATGCCCTGACTTCCATTCAGGGCTGGCCAGACGGGGCTCAGAGGCCTGGACATGGTGCCTCATAAGGCTGGACACATCTTCATTGAGGCAGTAGGAGAGGCTAGCTAGGTGGGCTTTAGCTGCTACCCAGACAGCTCTACTGTTCTCACCTGTGTGGCCCCACATTGCACCCCAAAATATTTTAATTTTTTACTAATTCAGCTGAGGTTGATTTTGATTAAGAGAAAATTTAATATTGAAAAGAATGTACACTATAGTAGATGTTACATGTAATGGACTTACCTTAGGATATAGGTTCCTGAGAAGAGGACTGTGTTTCTAATGGTAAAATAGTGTCTAGGATTCTATGAAATGACTGTGGGATAAGTTATCCTTGAACATATGCAATTTCAGGAATCTTACATTATAGCTTCTTCAACTGCTTAAAAATGTTTATCTTTAGTATTGATACAGAAAGTGAAAAATAAAAATCTTATACCACAATCCAGAGATAATTTTAATACACATATGTGTGCATATACACGTCTGTGTATATACACATGTGTGTATATATACACAAACATATATATAAAAATGTATCTGAAATGTATATTTAGTAATATGTTTAACATAAAGGGACTAGCATCTATTATTTTGTAACTTGATTTTCACTTAATATCTAATTTTCATTCTTTGATGCTAATATTATGTTATAATAATAATTTTAATGGTTATTTAGTATGCCATAGTATTTAGATATGATGTCTTCTTAATTCCTTAGATATCTAGGATGTTTGTATATATTTTTAATATCATAAACAATTATTTAATGACTATTCTTTAAATCTTTGTAAACCTTTATGCACATTACTTCAGAATAAATTTTCAGAAAGGAAATTTCTAGGTAAAAAGTGTGAGATTTTTTAAGATTATTGATTGGCTTTAGAAATTGTTCCATGGGATTTCTGCATTACCCCACTCTCTTGTGACCAGTATATGAGAGTGTCTGTTTCTCTGCCTCTTAAGTATTGGGTCTTAGAATTTAAAAACACCTTTGTCAATTTGAGAAGTGAAAGACCCTTTGCTTATTTTGTTTACATTTAAAAATTGAAAAGTCTTTAGTATTTTTCATCTCTGATATCACTTCTTTATTTCCTGTGGTGCTACTAAGATAAATCCTATTGATTATTTCATTCTGTTGCCCCTTGAGACTTTAATTTTTTTACTTTATTGTTGGCTTATCTTCAACATATAAACTCTATATTCTTGATCTTTTGCAATCTCATCAATCATACTTATAGTTTAAAAATAATTTTGGATTGTGAATGTAAAAAGATTTATATGTATAATACATATAGTATGCACATGAATAATAATAAACAAGTTTACAATAAGCAAGTTAAGTGAGCCAAATGAAAATAATAGTAGGAAAAAGATGAAACTAGGAATAAGATCAGTATCAAAACACAGGCTGAATTCACATGTCCTAGAAATGGGTGAATAATTTGAGTTTTTATATTCTGGTAGGCATCATGAAGACAAAATTATCATAAATTACTACATTTATAAGGCTCATAAACAAAGGACTTATTCAAGAGCTGCACAAATATTACTAAAATGAGAGCTCAACATCCTTCTCCCCAACACACAAATATATACAAATACATACTCAGGCCCTCATGAAGAAAACAGTATATAATATAATCAGTGTTTCTTTTTCAAATACATTTTACAAGTGGTACCGGAGGTTTCATAGACTTCATTTATTAACCTCAGGGTTAAAGATTCCCAAGCAGTGCCAGATTCCGAGCCTGGGCTCTCAGCTGCTTGGCTTTAATGGGCCAATCCTCTCTAGGCTGCTAGCATTTCTCCAAAAGGGTTTCAAGGTCAAACTATTTATATGATATAAGCAACAATTGAACTAACTTAGCCACATTATTTCTGGGATGTTCTAGCTTCAGTCAGTGACAAATTTTATAAAAATGTACATGGAGGGCACCAACGGTGGAAATCACTTGCGGATTAAGTATTGATTAAAATCTTGATTAGGAGCCCAAGACCTTCTTATTCAATGTTTATGTCCTTTAAATGTTGACCTTTTAGAAAATCATTTTTGAAAAATTTTTTTCCCTCAATTTTCTTTATTTAATAAATATGTTTAGAGTGCCTATTATGTTCCTGGCAATATGCGGTGCTAGAATAAGACAATAATAAGCATGAGATATTCTAAAAGCACATAAATGGGATCCAAACTTGTGAAGGAAGATCAAAGAAGGCTCCCATGAGGGAGTGACTCTTTAGCTGAGGAAGCCTGAAAGATGGATAGAGGTGGACTGGTGAGGGATGGATTCCAGGCAGAGGGAATACTGCATGAGGAGGTTGTGGGCAAAAAGGAACTAAAAGAGGCTCAAGCTGACTTGTAGTAAATACAGTGAGGAGAGCTGGGCATTCAGGGAAGCCTCAGAAACAGCCAGGGGTCAGATACATGGAGTCTATGACTGCTAAAGAATTCAGACTTTTATGAGCAAAAGAAGCTTCTGATATACACTTTAAGCAGAAGCATTTTGTAGTGATATGTTTTAAAACATGAAGGTGATAGCTGTGAGAATAGACTGAATGGAGAGGAGAAAAGACTAATTAGTAGGAGCTGATCTGACACATCAGAAAGAGAATATGAGGGCTCGTACTCAGGTGGTGGGAATAGAGAGGGAGAGAAGCTGAGAGATTTTAGATATATTTTGGAGGTAGATAGAATCAATATTTTCACTTGGTGAGAGATGACTCATTTGGGAGATGAATGGGGCATATCAAGAGTCCCTCCATATGGTTCTGATATGAGGAGACAGATAATGGCATCGGCTTCTAATGTGGAAAATGCTAATGTGGAAGAATAATTTTAAGAGGGCTTAGTTTTGAACATAATTGGTTTGAGAAGCTTTAGAAACATCTGAGTGGAGATATTAAGATAGGAAGTATATGTAATTATAAAGGTTAACCATCAGAAATGAGGTGCATAAGTGGCTTGTGGTGAGTGGGAGAAATGAGCTTAATTATGAGACAGTGTAGATAGAGAAGTACAGAATGAGAACAGGACTAGAATGAGAACATCCTAGGCCTGAGCACAGAGTCCTGAGATAGTCATGGCCAGAGGTTAGAGGAAATCAGGAGAGTGTGTAATGACCAGTTGAAAAAGAACAACTTTCTCAAGAATGCTGTGGTCAACTGAGTTAACAAGATGGAGACTATACAGGACCCATTCTCTTTAGTAGTGTGAAAGTTATTGATGGTTATAATAAAACAGCCTTAGCAAGTTCAAAATAGGTGAATGTGATTGGTAGGAAGTGGAGACAAGCATACATGGTGTATTAGTCCATTCTCACGCTGTTATGAAGGAATACTCAAGACTGAGTAATTTATAAAGGAAAGAGGTTTAATTGACTCACAGTTTTGCAGGGCTGGCAAGGCCTCGGGAAACTTGCAATTATGACAGGGAAGCAAACATGTCCTTCTTCACTTGGCAGCAGGAAGGGGAAGAATGAGAGCCAAACAAAGGGGGAAGCCCCTTATAAAACCATCAGATCTCATGAGAACTCACTATCATGAGAACAGGATTGGGGATACCACCCCCATGAGTCAATTATCTCCACTTGGCACCTCCCACAACACGTGGGGATTATGGGAACTGCAATTCAAGATGACATTTGGGTGGAGACACAGCTGAACCATATTACACAGATATTCTTTGAGGTATTATTCACACTGAAACAGAGTCACGATATTAAGAGATAGCTGGAGGCGGTTATAGGATTCAAGGACAGCATTTTTAACATGAGAGATGGAGAATATATTTGATATCTAATTAGAAGGAGCCAAGAGTTGGTGGTGGGAGATACAAGGAATAATAGCTGAGTGAGGTCCCTGAGAGGGTGATAGAGAGCACTGACCTTTGGGAAAGGAGAGAAACTTCTTGTGCACAAGAAGAGATGGAGTAGAGGGTGAATGTAGCTTTGTAGATGTGGTGGAAGGAATTTAAAGGAGCTGCCATCTGTGATTTCTATTTATTTTATGAAGAATGAGCAAAGTAATCTGGCAAGGTAAGAAGAGACAGGAGCAAGTAGGTTTGGAGAATCGAGGGAAATGGAGAATGTAGGAACAATTGTTTCCTAATACTTCATAGGTCAAATTTCTCCAGAGAGCAATTTTATTTTATCTACATTTTCCTTCTCAATTTTTAAATAGTTTAATTTAATTTATACTACTACTAGAAACAAACATTCTTAAAACTTGAGGGAAAATATCATGACTATTTAGAAAATATTTTTTGCTTTATACTATGGCTAGAGATACAAAGGGATATTTTTCATTTTCACATTTATAAATAAATGTTTCTTTCCAGGATTTTACCTAAATTTCTATCCTATATATCAGTCTATCAATCAATCAATCATCTATCCTTTCATCCATTATAGCTTGTTTATATTTAAATAAACTAAAAGCAACTTTGAAAATAATTAAAACATAATTTAGTATAAAATAAAAATTTTCTATTGTCAATCAATGAGATTCCTGAAGATATTTTTTCCCTTAACATTGAAGATTGGTAAAAGCACTACATGATTCTGTCCTTTCCTTTTAAAATTGCCATCAAAGTCTTAAAGCCTGTCTTGATTACTTTTTTAAAATGGGAGGGGGCTATAATCATATTGTTGATTGATAATGTAAGCTTAAGATTTCAGCATATTGATCTCCTCAAAAAATTAAAATGATATTTTTGGTCCAGACGTGGTGGCTTACACTCATAATCCCAGCACTTTGGCAGACCGAGGCAGGAGGATCATTTGAGCCAGGGAGTTCCAAACCACCCTGGGAAATATAGTGAGATCGCTACAAAAACAAACAAAAATTTTTTATTAGCCAGGCAGTGTGGGCTGTAGTCTCAGCTACTCAAGACGCTGAGGTAGAAGGGTTGTTTGAGGAGATTGAGGCTGCAGTGAGCTATCATTGCACCACTACACTCTAGCCTGGGTGATAGTGAGAGTCTGTATCTAAATAAATAAATAAAAATAAAATAGGACTTTATTTTCCCAGGGGCTATTCCTCATCACTACCTAGTTTGGGGACATTAGGGATCCTGTGCTTACCTGCAAAAAATTTTTTTCTCTGTCCTCCAGGGAAATACATATTTTTTTAAATGACAATATTTTTTTCATTTATTCCTGACAAAACAATGCAAGAAAATAAAACATTTGCCACTAGGATTGGCTGGGTGTCCTTTTTAGTTAACTGGATTAAAAAGATAATCATCTGTAATTGTAGAGAATGATAAAAATGCTGAAGACCCTTTGAAGTCCTTCATTCGTTAAATGCTCTTATTTACCAATACCCACTAACATGCCCTCACTGACAGTTCACAAGGATTGCAAGCTCTTTAAATCTACTGAATTATAGAGCTAAGCTATACCTGATATGAGATCCAGTTCAATTCTCTCCATCTTTCTTAATGGGAAAGCTGGGGATTAAAAAGGGGTATGAATTAAAAGAAGTCATGAGGTGGATTTTGGTCTCACAGGTATATCTCAAGCCTGGCACATAGTAATTGCTAAATAAATAATTTTCAACTATCTGCCACCAAAATTCACATCTCCTGTCATCCAGATGCTGTGACAATGGTCAGGAATCCCTAGATCTTCATGTTTGTGTGTTATGATGACCTCCTTTGGTATGTATGGTAAGATGCGCAGGAATGTCCACATTACAACTGTAGTCAGGGAGAATTTTTTTGACTGGTTTTATCATGAACATTAAAAAGCCATGTTGGACAAAAAAGTCTGAAGGCAGGGGATAAAGTCTTAATATTAGAATTCTTGCTTTTTGTGAAAGCTTGACAAAAATGGTACCACTCCTCTTCAAAATGAATATTCAAGGAGTGAATGGCCACAGACACAGGCTAACAGATTCTCCTGACCTCTTTTGACCCCCACAATGCAGGCATTTTGGCTGTAATTTCAGTGCCGTTCAAAAGAATATGCAGTATCTAAAGTCTCTTTTGAAAGGATTATGTGGTACTAATGCTTAGCCAAACTTTAATTCATACTTATTTAAAAACAATGCATGCAGAAGCAGAGGTTTACCTCGAGGCAAAATAATCATGATTTTGGTTGTTTCTATGTTGAAATTAGACAAAACGTAATTAAATAAGATTTGGAAACTAAGCCGAAATCAAAGGGGGACTTTTAAAAGCTGTTCTAGGAGGTAGGTCATTTTTTGTTGCAAGAAATTAAATTCCACGGTTTGAGTGAAAGCTTTCAGATTTGCTTCCATGATGCGGAAATGAAAACATTTTACACAGACTGCATCTAAATGTGGATGAGTCACCAATCCATATCTGGCCTTCACCCATGTTTGTGTCAAGCTGACACACCGAAATAAATCCCAGCTGGTCTCCATCTCCTCTTTGAGCTTTTTTTTTTCCCTTCAGTTTTTGCTTGAAAGCATTCCTTGGGACTGGGCATAGGACAAAGGGCTATGGTGGAGCTTCTGCCCCTCTCTTAATTCAAATTCATAGCAGAGGTGACTGAGGATATCAAATATTGAATAATTAATAAAGACAGGTCTTCATTCAACTCCCAGTGATCAAATCCACTTATAAAAGAACATTTCTCTGGACATTATATCCTACCCTTCCTGACTCATCTTGGAAAATCTGTGTTGGGATTTAGCCGTATGAACTATACCTGGCAACTCAACCTCTTTTTAGCTATTTCCCCCTTCTCACCCCACCCCCTCCCTTCTATATCTCACTCTCCAAAACTACATAACTTAAGAGGACTTTCTTAAGCAGAGTTGCCCTTGGTACTTGCATTCACACTAAAGGATATAAAGCCATATTTCTTACACTGTAGTCCCTGGACCACTTGCATTAGATTCAGCTGGATTTCTGCACCTCAACTCATCCTCACCTACTGAATCAAGAGGTGAGACCCAGAGACTTTAATTTGTGAAAGCAAGTTATATGGCTATATGCATGGTTTTATACTTGTATAAAGTACTTGCTGTCTAGTGAATTTAAATCTGAGAATAAAGATTTAAGCTGAAGAAATATAATGTCTGCCAGAGGGCAGAGGGGCAATTTGTCAGAGAACATCAAGGTATCCTAAATCATACAATATTACCATAGTTGAAATATCCATGCTCCAAGTAGATGTGTTCAATATTCCAAACACTGCTAGAGAGGAGAGCACAGAGTCTTCAACTTTGTTCTGGGTGTTCCAGGGAGCAATCATATTTTCCTAATTTTTCCTGTATTGGTGCCTTTGATGCCACAGTGTGTATCTTGTTGTTATAGTTTGGATGTTTGTCCCTTCCAAATATCATTTGAAATTTGGTCCCCAAGGTTGAAGGTAGGGCTTCGTAGGAGTTGTTTGGATCATGGGAGCAAATCCCTCATAAATAGATTAATGACCTCCCTTGAAGGGGGTAAGTGCTCACTCTGAGTTCGCATGAGAGCTGCTTGTTATAAAGGGCACAGCACCTCCCTCCCCTCTCTCTTGCTTCCTCCCTTACCATGTGATCTGTGTGCATGCTGGCTCCCCCTGTTCTCCCACTATGAGTGCAAGCAGGTTGATGACCTCACCAGAAGCAGATGCTGGCACTATTCTTCTTGTACAGGCAGTAGAACCGTAAGGCAAATAAACCTTTTTTTATAAATTACCCAGCCTCAGGTATTCCTTTATAGTAACACAGATATGGACTAAGACACTTGTTCTGGAATGGACTAAGACACTTGTTCTGGAATGCACTAAGACACTTGTTCTGGAATTGCACAGCATAAGGAATGAGTCATGCTTACGTTTGCTTCTTCTCATTACCTGTGGTGACCAACCACAGTGCTCCCTTACCAGGTGATCTTTGGCCTAACTCCAAGAGGTCCCTTAATGGCAGATCTTATCAGTTGCTGCTCACCCTTCCCTCTCCGTTTTCTGTCATTTGTCACTGACATTCTGCCCCCTCCCAGTCAGACTGTTAACAGAGGATGTCCAATCAAGCAGTGACCCTTCTGCAGGAATTTAGATGCAAGATGGGGAAATGCCAAGAAATCTGAGAACTCTGTCTTTAGATGGGTGACTGGAATGGCAAAATAAAAACCAAGGGTGTTTTAGTTCATTCAAGCTGCTATAAAAAGATATCATGGACTAGGTAGTTTATGAACAACAGAAATATAAGCTGTAAGTCTGAGATCAGGGTGCTAGCATGACTGGTTCTGGTGAGGACCCTCTTCTAGGTTACAAACTGCCACCATCTGCTTGTTGTGATTCTTACATGATTGAAAGAGGACAAGAGAGTTCTCTTGGATGCCTTAATAATTAGGGCACTAATTAAATTTGTGAGGGCTCAAGCTCATGACCTAATTACCTCCCAAAGGCCCCATTTCTTAATATCATCACATCAGGCAATAGGATTTCAGCATGAATTCTGGGGTAACGTAAACATTCAGGTCATCATACCAGGGCATTCACATTTTATACCACAAGGCTGAACAATAAAGAAAACCAGTTTTTCTTTTCCTTTTCCTTTTTCTTTGTTGGTTGAATAACATTGAAGAGCAGAATAGGATGCATCTACCTAACTTTACAGACATTGTAACCTGGATCTTGGATTTCTCATATTCAAGTGGCTGTTGCTAAATATATTGATGGGAATAGGATATAAAATGGCCATAACACAAAATAGTGGTACTAAGCTTTCTAAAGTCAGAGAAGGTTGCTTTCCTCTGTATATAAAACTTCTCAATCTATGAATCTAACCAAAAATTACTTGCGCTATCACAGAAATATGTCGACATTTGTATGTTTCAGTTTGGATATGCTCAGCTGTAAATAACAGAATATGTAAGTAAAAGTAAGGGTGAATTCATTTGACATAATAATAAATATAAGGAGAAAACATTAGAGGATTGATACACCAGCTCAACGGTGCCATCTGAGCCCAGATTCTCATAGTCCCTTTGTTTTTCTATCTTCAGCATGTGGAGGCTGTCTCCCCTCCCAAGTGTAAGATGACCACCATTGCCCCAAGCATCCTACTCTCAGAGTACAGCACTCCAAGCAAAGAAAAGGGAGCTGTGAGCAAAGGGGTTTCCTCATCTTGCTGTTCCTTACCATTTGTTTATTTTTTGGTCAGCAAGGACAATATTTCTCCCATGTCCTTCTAGATTCTTCTAGGTAGAACCAAGTTAAATGCTGGTGTGTGTGTGTGTGTGTGTGTGTGTGTGTGTGTGTGTAATTTTTTTGTACATTATTATGTTTTAAAATCTTAAAAACCTTTCTGGCTGAAGAGACTGCCCCTCCTGGGTCTAGAAGATTCTTGGAGATGCTGAAGGGCTCAGCTGAGAGCATGTCTTTAATATGCAAACTAACCAATCTAGAGTCATGCCTCCTCTGTTGGGCCCATATACCTCAGAAATACACCCAAGAGGCAATATTCTTCTGCCTTAATCAACCCAGGGCCAGGTTTCAGGCAACTAGCCTACTTTTCTAGCTTAGAGCCAACGGAAATTATTCAAACTAGCCAGTCCTACATGATTTACTTTGTCCTGTCTTGCTTTTCCCTTTTAAGACCTTGGCCTAAGTTCTTTCGTAGCTCCTGTCTTCTGCCACCTAACCAAAACCTGGCACTTCTCACATGGCCCCAGTGCCATGTGGCAACCCCGTGTCTAGGACCTGTGAGTATAACAAACTTTGCTTTCTTATGCCTCTCCCATGTCTCCTTGGCCTCATAAAATCACATAAAATAACAGAAGAAATGACCACCCCCAGATTAATCACTGGCAGTAAGAAATGGAGTCAGCAAGGCTGATTTAGACAAATTCTGGTTCAACTTTGAGGCTTAAAACATTAACACCCAAATAAAACTAGAGTGTCCCATTAACTAACAAGGATGAAAGAGGGCTTGGTTAAACAGGTAACCAACATTGTCTATCAGCACACATTTCTAAATGTACTGCATTTTATCAATTTTACCATACGTATATTTTTCACATTTTGATATCTCTAAAATTGGAGAGCATCTTGCATACAATATTGGCCATTTTTTATGCAATTGACATCTTGCAAATCAGTTTGTCTTACTATTGATGGTTCCTTAGATCGAATGAAATATACAATTGCATTCTGCTTGATTGTCTGTCACCCACTCAACATTGTCTGTATCCCATGCCATACTCATCTCTATATTTTGGGGGGAAAGCCTGGAAACTGCATTTTCTAGAACCTATCACCAGCAGATTTCATGTTAAATTCCGCCAGGGAAAGATGCTCTTTGATATTTGGTAAGAAAAGAGAAGTCATTATTCTCAGGTGTGTGGGTGATGGCAGATGGCACACATGAGGTTTTGTTTGATGTTTTCAAAAGAGATCCTTTTGAGAATCGCCTAATTTCATGCTATAGGGAGCTGAAATCATTGACGGTGGCATCCTTACAATTTCTATATTTTTGATTTCCTGAAAGCCAGCAGTGGCCTCCCTGATATTTGTTCCCCCATCCCTCACAAAGGTTGTCAAAGACTCCAAATTCTCTGTATTGTATCCTTCCCTAGAGTGATCTCTGTTCTCTGGACTAAACTTTTACTGATACAATTTTCTTCTATCTTTTCTACAGTTTCCAATGTGTTTCTCTCTCTTTATTGGGGAAGAAACCTGAAAAATTACCTTCCCTTTTGCTAATATGATTTGGGCGTTACTTTATCTAAAAGTAAGCTGGAATAGGCATTGTGTGTAGACACGGGGATGGCCTGCTCAGCACAGTCGTATGAGTGTGGATGTATGTGGGTGCCCAGTCAACTGTTGAGCTCAGGTGAGCCCAGCATTTGAGTCATCCCAACCAGATAGGTCACATACATGAAGGAAGAAACCTTTAGATCATTCCAGTTCCCAGCAATTTAAGTCATCTCCAGCATTCAGTGCTAAGGCTCCCGGCATTATAGAGCATAGGCAAACCGTCCATCCAGTGCCCTATGTAACTTCCTTACAAAGTGTGTGAGAATTATAAAATGGTGTTGTTTTCCTCCACTCATTTAGAACAGTTTGTTACACAGTAATGAGTCATCTCAACCTAAGGACAGGATTTGAGTGTTCCTGGGTCTTCTCATCAAATACTATTTTAATATTTCCCCTTTCCATCAGGGTTAATCTTCTTTCCACAACTAGTCTGTGAGCCCTTATGGCCTATATTTCTTTTAAAACTGAACTCACTACTGAGCACTCAGTTGGACCTTTCCAAAATGTGCATTGGCTAACTTGCAGGGTGATGCCAGGGCTCTCCATAGGAGCAAGCACTGACCACAGGCTCTGAGAGTTTCCAAAATAATTATTTTTGTGATGGAGTATATAGGATGCCAGATGTACAAAGGAACCAGAAACTTTTCTGAACCAGTATTGCACGCTTTCACCACATTTTATGATGTGTATGTGATTTGCTCAGTTCATATTCCTCTTTTTAATTGGAAAACTATTTGTCATTTCATTTGGTTACAATAATCAAAAAGAAATTTTTGTCTCAAGGTTTGGTAACTTTGTAACTTTGTAATGTTTAAAGATAGGGCGAGGATGAAATGGGTTCACATACAACTGTTGTATTATTGGCAGGGCGTGAATTTACCTAGGTGGCTCAGAGAATGCCTTGTCACCTCTCTAGTCCCTTGTCTCCTGATCTTTTATGGCCTCTCTTGATCCTGTGAGTCAAGATCACTGTAGGTCTCACATGCACAGAAATGCTTGTTAGATGAAGTGAATTAATAAATGCAAAATGGCCGTGGAATTCAAAATGGTATGTAGATACTAAGTATTATTATAAGAATAAATTTTTGTAATTGTACCTAACTGCTGTCTCATACGACATCTTATTAATTAAATAAATAAAATATTGCTCTAACGAAACTTTTAGAGCCCATCATGGCATATTAAAGAAGATGGAACTATTCAAAAAAGAGTTTTAAATTACAATAAGAAAATAATTTTCTGTGGATCCGCCTTCTTTCCTCTCATATATTTCTTAAGGGCGGGCACTGTTCTTATGCCAGTGAATGTTTGTGAGGTTCAGTTGTACAGTATGGGAAACAAATGCCAGGCATGTAAGAATGATTATTTCACAAATAACATCTGGCACTTTGCTGGGCTTCCAAGGCAGATGCTAATGTACTAATGCCAAATTTTTCAAGTGGTCATCCTGGTGTGCAACTGCTCTCTGGCCCAAATGCCACCCCACTCCCAAATGTCACACTGATTCTCTTGCCACCTTCCTATGAATGAGAATGAAAAAGATTTCTGCAAAGAACACTGTTTTATATCTTCATTTTAGGGAAAAGGCTAACCATCTCAAGTATCTTACAGTTCGGACTTAGTGCAGTGCTTGAAATCTAATTTCATTCATTTGCTCCCTTTTCAACTAAATATGTAAACATTGAAAGCCTCTCTAGCTACCAACATTGGGAGCACAGTGGTTATATTTCTAGCTTTTGTTCGTCCTTCACAGTAGGAAACAAATGTATGCTTTTAAATTAATTTTTTAGCCCAATTACCATTCACTTCACTTTGAGGGAATAAATGCTGAGAAAAAAAAGAAAAAGAAAAAAAAGATACATTTTTTTTCTGAATACTAATAGAGTTCATTGAGAATTATGTTTTGTAAAATACTTGAAATCAAACTGAATTCCAAAAACTAAGTGATTTCTTTTAATTACCAAGCCATCTTGATTATGTTTGAAAAGAATAGATGGGAGGATTCCAAGCAGGGATAAGCTTTATTTCTTGGAGCCAATGACAGCACTAAACTATTGGATTCCTAAACAGTATAGCTAGACGACTCTCAACTTTAGTGAAAAGGGTGAGGTGACTTCAAAATAACATTTAGCTTCTTTAAATCTACTTCATACTATCCCCTTTCCAAGAACTCCCGTTAAGAATTTGCCAGTATGAGCTCAGAACTTGCCATGGCATTTGACACCATAAAGGGATCCTGCTGGGTGTGTCATGGGAAGATGAGGCACTTTATTTATCTTAATATAATTCATTTTCTACAGAGTAAAAAGAGGCATTTTAGAGTTAACTTTTACATTTTTCTTCTACATTCTCAAACCACAATTCACCCTATTGTTCACGTTTTCTTTGTTCTCTGGCTCTTTTTCTTCCCCTCCAAGCAAGGTCTAACATTATTTTGGTGACTTTAATGGCTACCTGATTACACATATGTTTCCTGACCTCTACTCCAAAGCATTTGTCTCTATTTAAACGACCAAAGCCACATCCTTTCATGACCATATCCAGCATATTTTGTCATCCAGAGAAGCTTTACCTTTGATATGTTAGATGCAAGCACTTTACTCCCTAGTTGGATAACTTGTTCAATTATTTCTTATTCGTTGTTGCTTTGACATTTGGGGAACATTGACCCATTTACTCTCCCTAATTGTCAATAAATTTCAGAATTCACTTCCTTTCTTCTTAGACTATCTGCTCCATCAATTCAATCCACACTCTTACAAATATCCTTAATACCTATGATCTTTCACTTAAAAAAAAGAGATAGCCTTGGTAGCCTTCTCAGTTTTTACATCCTGACCTGGATCTATAAAAATTCATGGTCTTTGCTCTAAATTATGATCTCAGTGCTGTTGGACCAGACTGCTCTATACTCTGCTTTACTATCTTCTATTCTCCCTAGTCCTTGTTTTAGTCCTTGATTCTTCTTGGAATTTCTTTATCATCTACTTGTTGCATGTCTTAAAAATAGATGCCACTCTACTGGAATTCTTTTAATTCTTGCATTTACACCTAAACATGTCCTGAGTTTGCACATTTGTTTTAAATTTGTCCCTGTAATAGTGGTGGGGCAGGCAACATCCTGTCTGGCAGCAACAGCAACCCTAGAGCACAAATATGTTGCAGCCCATACCTATGATGGTAACTGAACTGATCAGAGGGATATGAGTGGTGCTGGCCACAGAGAAATAATGCAGGGCACATTACACGTCGTACCCCTTTTGCAACTGCAAATTGGTAGCTTTCAGAAATGTCCCCACTGGGTAACCTGAAGAGCAAACATGAAACTATAGTAAAAAAGTGAGCAGTGCATTTGTTTTTCTAAGATAACTTTGTCTCTTTCTAGAGGAGGCCAGGCTAAATTGAACACCAGATTAGAATAAGAAAAAGAAGAAGAAGAGGGAGAAGAGGAGGTGGCAGAATAACCAGGATAATAACTGGAACTCCGATCTCTGAAACTGATGCTTTACCAAATTCAGAGTAAAATTCAACTTATTGTGGCACAGATCCCTCCCATTCCCCCAGCTGCCAACGAAATGAGTTGGTAATTAAAACTTTTATCAAACTTGTCAACATTTAAATTCTGAATGGAGAATTCTAGGAGTATCTAAGTGAAAACACAGTGTTTGGGAAAAAACTAAAATTAGTGGAACCTAAGTAATAAGTACTGGGAAACAAATGAGATAAAATTAATGGCAGATAGCATCTATAATATGTCAGACTGGGGGGGCAGGTTTCTATTTCTGCCATGGGTGTTTCCTAGTGCTTGTCTAATTTTTATATCTGTGTGCCCCTTTTCAAGTCTCCCCAGTACTTTAGAGTAACGTTTGTGAGACGCTGGAATTCACCAACCAGGAATGCAGCTGACTCTTGTCCTTGAATATCATAAAAACATGTTCAACTATTCTCACTGGGGCGGTACTTCCATAAACTGATGATGAGCAAGGGGTCCACAGTGTTTCTTTAAAAAAATATAATTGCTTGCCTGCAAGAGATATTCACATTCACAGGCCTGGTCTCATACAGAGTCACCTATAATGTGTGATTATTAGGTCTTGTGGAATTCTTCTGGCCAGGTCTCCAGCATGGCATGTTTTTCATGCCATAATCGCTTTTCACATTCTCTTTCCTCAGCAGGATAAACATTTATCTTCCTTGTCTTGGCAAAGTACCTAAATTTTCTTTAAGACCAACAATCTGACAGTCTCCAGCTTCTCGAGGGAGAGTGAGTTACTGACTCTTCTGCATGTTTCTATACTTCTCTTGTATCGTTTTTCACACCTCAGTGTGGTGGTGTGCGTGTATTCATGTCTATTGTTAGGCTGTAAATACTGCCAGGGCAAGCTCCGTGTTATTCTGTTTCCATTAACATATAGAATGAATTTGAACACATTGAAGGCATTGGCTGCTGAAATAATGAATTTCACAAAATTTATTCTTACCTTAGACCTTTCCTCTTGATATTAAAGCTTTGATGTCTGTCAAAACGTTGATGCCTCACAGAATGACTCATAGGTAGAGTTTTTTTTTCTTTTATTCACTTCTAATATGATGAGTATCAGATTATTTTTTGAGAGTAAGTTTTGATAAGGGGAAATTGGTGTGAGGACAAGGGCATTGTGTGGCACTGAAATGGCAAGCAAAGAGCTCTAGAGAACAAGGAGACAAAGGGCAGAAAAGATAAATACAATCAATGAGCATCACTATTTTCCCCAGGCCTGGTCTTGCTCAATCAGCTTTCCCCATCCCACTGCACAAACACAATTGCCATTACATGTCCAGGTTAAGGCACTTCTCATTAAATGAAAATGAGGGAGAAAAGAGGAAAGAAAGGACAAGTCTATGCAATAATTCTTTCATCAAATTGCATTTATGGCAGTGCTTGGCTGTAAAGCCCTTAGCTTTAGTAGCATCAGGTTGTTATTTGTGCTTCTATAACGTAAGTATGTACACAAGGTTAAGCATTGTTCCTTAAGTCTCATGCAACAAGAGTCATGATTACTAAAGATGAAGGACATGGCACTTAGTAAGGCTATATGACTAACATATATATAATAGGTATATATATTTTAATAATCTGTAACTTGGTATTACCGATTTTTAAACTAGAAGGGAACAACATTCCAGGTATTCTGAGGGTGTTTTGGAATTTATCAAAATACTTGCTGTGAAATTCCAATAACATTTGGCAAACAACATGACTGTCTGGAGTGGATCTTTTCTGAATGAATGTTAAGTCCCTTTAGCCCTTAGTACCAGTACTGTTGACAAGTATCTGCAGCTGGATTTGCTTCCTCTGACTCACCTTCCATTCCATCTCCAGAGGTGTGATTAAGCACAAAAAAGAGTATCTTTAGGGTGAACATTTTTTTTTCCTCTGCCTGACCTGATGTGTTGACCTGCTGCTGCCTGCCCATTCAGGAACACACCTTTCCTACCAGTATCCTCTGTCAATTTCTTCCCTGCTAGCACTATTCTTTAGCTGATTAATATAGCTTCAAATAGGGCCCTCTGATATATGGCCTTATTTGGCTACAGGAGATCCCCAGAAAATTCATATTATTATTATTTTCATTGTGCTGGAGGCACTAAGCCATTCAGAGGATCCCTTGATAGGCAATAGCACATGGGGGCTGAGCTAACATTTATTTAGCCTGCAGCACAGAAAAATCCTCAGAAAGAAACTTTTAAGGAACAAAAATAGAAAGTAACAACAAAAAACATCTGACCTGTTATGGTCAGGCTTTTTACTTATTATTATTTTTTAAATCCATGAACCCACAGTTCAATGGAAATACGATATTGAAAATGATATTCCCTTCATGTTCCAACTTTAATATTTTCAGGAAGAGCTGTAGTCAGCATATATGTCACATTGGGTTTTTAATCTAGCAAACTCATTTTCACATCGGTCATTCCAGGGAGCATCGGAGCCTTGTGGCAATAGTCAACAAGGTCGTTTGTACCACATCCCTGTGTATAGAAAATTGTGTGGCCAATCTTACTTAGAGGTAGGGAAAGTCAAGCTTGGATTCCTACAACAATGTTGGTGAGGGACTTGGAGAGTTAGGTATGAATATAAACTCTTGGGCTGCCATTCATGTGTGTATCTGTAGTCAGAAACTGACATCCTTTATATGAAAAATTAATAGAAACAGGTAACAAATAAATATTAGCAATATTCCAGGTACTGTTCTAAGTACCTATTTAATTCTCAAAATTGTTCTATGATGTGGATATATTCTAATACCCACTTCACATAAGAAAACCAGGACACTGCAAAGCTGAACAATTTACCCCCAGTCGCACAGCTAGTGAAGAGAGCTTTCTCTTACGTTGGGGAGGTAATTTATTTGTTTGGTTCTCTTTTGTTTTAAATCAGGTAAATCCCTTTCAGTAGTATCTGGAGACAAAACTACATCTCATCTATGAATGATTGTTCCTGGCTCCCACAGGCATAACTGTTAGGATGCTTCAATTGTTTTTTCCCTCTCTATGGAAAATGAAAGTCTTTGTAATTAAAATTATTTTGTGATATTGTGACACTAAGTAATTGAGGGACTGGCATTGATTGTTATTCAACTGTCACTTTTAGGTCAGAGCCCAGACAGATGGAGATTGATGATGGATTTAATTATTTGGGTACACGATCTGCAAAGAAGTCCAGTGGCTTTTTGAGCCCACATTTAGTTGGATCTTTTGGGGTCATACTGTGTGTATAGTGTGATGCTGCTAGAGTCCTTGATTTCTCCTCCTTTTGCAAAGGCTGGGGAAAAGAAGTTGCACAGTGCCAGGCACCTTTGCTATGTGGTAGTGACATTTCACAACCTGACAGCTTCTGCGACAGGGCCCATCAGGCCTCCAATGGGGGGGCCTCAGTGGAAGGATCTGGCATCTGCTACCCAACATTGTTAGATATTTTCTTTAATAGTTTAAGGCAACCGGAAAAAACTCTGAAACACCAGGAAAGCCTTTCAAACCAAGAGCAATAAGAAACACTTTCAAGAATGTCCAGAATTTATCGGTCTGGTCATCATTCAGCTGACAAAATGTTACTTGCTGTAGCTCAATAAAGTGGACCTTTTTGCTGTAAGATGCAGTTTTTATTCCACCATCCCCCACCATGGCTTCTGACCAACCCACATCTATTTTAATAAATTAGGAATAATATTCTTATTTTAGTAATGAGATTTCCTGTGAAATATGCTGCAGAAGGATGCAAGGGACAACCAAACAATTATGCACTTCCTTTGCTTTCTGAATAGAACTTAAGTAGAAAAAGAAAAATCACATTTCTTCAATTGAAAGAGGAACAAGAGCAGAGCTAAGACAGGCAAAGAAAGATTTCCTCTGCACATATATCACTGCTGAGTCAGACGGGCTTGGGGAACAAATGCCCTTCAACCTAAGGACGTTTAGCATTTTGGGGCCTTGTACAAAACTATTTCCTATCCACAGGAAGGCTAATGAGTGCTCAGGGAAGCAGCAGCAACCAGGGAGAGATAGTGCCTCTAAAAGGTAGTAATTTTACTCAAAAGAATATTGCCATTCCTTCACAAGAGTTAAATTAAGAGCAATATTTATAGAATCTCCAAGGTATGGGTCTTCTGCAAAGAAAATGAACTTGCTTTACTTCTGAACAGAGTGAAAGGCATTAATCAGAAATGCATTAATGGCAAAATCCATTTTTAACTGCTTGTTACTCTGAATCCACTTTAGTATCCAGTATGGCAAGTGGCCTTAGGCATTCTGATTGCCTGCTGAGTAAGGATAAGGGCTGGTGGCTTCTTGTGTCTCAAACTTCTCATCCCCTTCTCTGCATTTCCACAGTCCCTTTGTGCCTGTCCCCTATTAAGGTGCCTGCAGCCCAAGGTCTGGCTAAAATTGTAACTGCCAGATGGTTGATAAAGCAATTTGATCTAAGGTCCATTAAGAAATTGGTACATATAAGTAGTGTACTGCCAGAAAGCAGGCTTAGAGTGGAAAACAGACAGTACTGGCTGTGGGAGAGCTTCAGCTTCATCAATTAATAGCTCTTAACCTTGGGACAGATGCTTTATCTGTCTGAGCTTCCATTTCCTCATCTGTAAAATGAGGATAATAACACCAACACTGAATGTCGTGCGAGGTAGATGAGTGGTGCATATAAAGTTCCTAGCCCAGTCCCCAGCAGGTGGCACCTGCTCAGCCTGATACCAATTCCCTCATCTTTCTCTTAATTGTGACACTCCTTCCAGGAAAAATTGCTTTGTAGAAAAGTACTGAGGGGAAACACAATTCTGTCCTCGAGAACATGAACCTCTAATTGTGGCTTTCTGGGCACTATGATATTTCTGGATCCCCTTGGATTCTACCCCATAATGGGTGAGGAAATCTACTGGCAGTATTAGCACGGCCTGGAGCTGAGGGAATGGGGGAAAGGGCTTTGCAAGGGGCCATTTCTGGACTCAATTCCAGCTCTTCCATTTATTACCTACTTGTGTGTTCCTGGTTATTGAATTTTTAACCTTTCTGAACCCCTGTTTCTTCAACTATAATATGGGAGTAACAATACCTTTTTAATTTGCATACTTGCTAAGATTTATTGTGGGTCTACAGTGTGTCAGCCCCTCTTCTAGGCTTCTTAACTGCTCTCCTATTTGCTTATCACAATATCTTATTAGATACCTTCTGCAAAATCATACCTTATCATAAATGGGGAGCAGATTTCCAGAGTGGTTACCAGAAAGGACAGAGCTGGGACCTAAACCTAGGCAGGCCCACTTCGGAGACCACGATTTTGACAACCATATTGCCTCTCCCCGAACATTTGGTGCATATATTTGGCCCTAAAGATGTAATTATTGTTTCTTTCCCTTAGATGCTATATCCCCATTATGGCGATGTAGCTGACAAACACCTCTAGGTTCTGAGAACTCTTACCTCTCCTATTCCCTATCTGGCTGGTTTTGTCCATATCAGTGCGGGAGGGGAAGAGCAGAACCACTTGCACGGTTCCTTCCATCCTTGAACCTAGAAAAGGGTTCAGAAAGGGTTGAAAATGCTCTATGCATCTTAAACCTAATGTGAGATTGGCAAAAAACTGCTCTCACATGGAGACTCCCAGCATCCTCCTCCTATTGCATCCTCATAAATTCTGGGGAAATATTGTTGACTGAGGTCTTTGAGAGAAGAAAGATTTTTACTGCTAAGCAACTCAGTGCTCATGTCACAGAACAGAACTTATCCAGAGCTTATCTAAATCCTCATGGGGTCAGAAAACTCATTGTAAGGTCTGGTCCCCAGAGAGTCCAGTAATTGGTGATTTTGGCTAGATCTGAAACATAGTCAGAAAAGGCTTTGCCCCTAGGCAGTTGCTTGTTATTAAATCCTACACACTACGTGTTGTCTTTATCAAAATAGTTTCTCCATGTAGAAAGAATCCGGTTTAGGAAAAAAGTTGAAGGTAGTATAATTACATGAGATAAGAGACTTTGGCTTGAAAAATATCCTCCTATTATGTAGGTGATAGTCAAAGATCAGCAAATCTTCAATCTTCCTAACCTGTCATTAACATCAGTAACTATCTTATCCAAGAATCATAATAATAAAGTAGTGATAATAAGGCAAAACTATCTATTTGATGAAAATAATAGCATTAGAGATCAGTATCTTTTTCAATAAAGAAGTATTGAAGAATGTTTTATATGCATCCCAATAGCCCTCTTAGTAAACTCAGACACCTATGGGAAAAGATTACACATGAATATTAACCAGCTAACAGTAACAGATAATAATCATATAGCACCTCTCTCAATTCAAGACCTCCCTGGAATGGATCAAAAACTAAATGACTAGGGTAGCAACTTGGGCTGTAAGAGGGCATGAGATGGTGCTGAAATGAATATTTCTTTTATTTCATTTATTTTTTCTTTGGGAGTGATAGGTCAAAAGTCTCCTCTGATGGTAACATACACTAATGTATCATTTTCTTCTTAGTGGTTGAAGCCTGAGTTTTTATGACAGCTTTTCCAAGTGGCTTACTCAGGTTTTCATAACAGTCTGTTTCATCCTACTATGGAGATTATACAAGAACTCAAAGCACTCTGCAAACATTAATTAACCAAATCTATATGGGTAAGGATTACTACATTCCTATTCTCTTGCAGACAAAAATTAACTGTCTCCAGATTTTATTGGCACTTTTCTTTTAACTATAGATATCAATATTCATTTAAAATACACATATATGTGTAATTTCTTACTTTATTGGCATGTTATCTCTTTAGCATAAAGTTAAATTGTTCTTTTTAAGCAGTTCACTTTTAAGGTACCAAATTAATTCAAAATTGCTTATATCTCAAGTAGATTTTTAAGTGTAAATTTGTTTAGTTAAATCACATCTTCCCTCTTAGACACAGTTTATGTGTCCTTTTAATTAGATTACTTTTAGATTACTTTAAGATAGCAACTTCTTGGCATTTTATTCAATGTCCTAATAAAATTTATAGGGGACATTAGTACCAAAGACTTGGCCAGGTCAGATACACCAGAAATTTTCTATCACTTTTGTAATTTGGGTGTGGGAAAAGGACTGTGTACAAACCAATACTATGATAAATCATCTTTAAATATGAATTTTTGTCAGATGATGGAAAATTTAATGTTATGGACTATCATAGCTTGAATATTCATAAGCTAATAAAGAAGTGAGTATAGCTTACAACTAGAATAATGGGTGCTGTGCAAGACCCTGAGATGACTTTGTAACACACATGCGCTTAGTTACCTTCAAGAATGGAATGTAATTCACAAAATTGACTACAGAAATAAAATCCCTAATCTAATCTAATCCAAAGCAGGTACCATATAGGCATTTGAATAAGTATGTTGGAAAGTTAATTTTCTTTCCGGTATTTTAGCAACATCTCTGAGGCAGGATGATTTACTCAGGTTCCCGGATGAGATGATCAGAGGAAGTGATTCATTTCTAAAGTGCCAGAATGAGCCTGCATGCTACTCTGGAAGAGAATATTGCATGAAATGGGTTTTTTATGGTGTTTTTAAGAAATAATGCTTTTTCTCAGGCTTACTCTATTTAGATTTGGTCTAATGATGTCTCATGGCTCAATATTACTGCTGGGTGCTCTAATAAAAGTGCCAGATATTCAAATATGTTTTCTTCTTCCTGAGATAAGGAATATGAGGATAGAATGCACTGTGCCTGTGGTGATTTGGTAAAATTCTAATTTTCTGATTATTCTTAGTAATAGCTTGCAAAATATTTTAATGCTTGCCCTTGAGCTCATTTGAAGTCAACTTTTTAACTTTTAATAGTCTTTAGGCAATAGTGAGCAAGATATTTCATCGAAAGAAAAATAAAATGAGAAAAAGTAAGATTTGTATATAATAAAAATTTGGTCCATTTACACATGTGGAATCTGTAACCATCACTATCATAATTTGCTCCAAGGAAGAAAATATCATTTAGTAATTTCTACAATGAGCCCTCCTATTTTTGCCCAGAGGGATCATTCATAACAGCGGAGAGAATTTATCAAAGAAGTGGTTGTGAGACATTCATCAGAAGGGAGCTTCTACAGAGGCTGCAGGAAGAACATAGTCTATAAAGCAAGAACCTGAATGTATTTTCTAATTCTGCCATTCATTGGCTGAGTAGCCTTGAAAAATGACTTAACTTCTTTAAGCTTTACTTGTTACTTTTGTAAAATGTTATTATTTATGACACTCACTGGCATAGATGCTATTGCTATCGTGTCCAGATACCTTTTACCTGGCTCTGCCCCTGCCACCTGTAAGGGTTGGACACTAATGGTTAACAACCATCCTTTCTTCACATAATGGCCTGGCACACAGGAGCCAGCTCACCCAAAATGCCTGAAAGGTCACATCTGTGGCTCCCCGTGACAGACACACAGCCAATAACTGACTAATGTAGAGGCACAAAAGCCTGGCTCCTTTTTCTAGATGTAGGACAACTCTGTGATGCTATTCACACTCCAGAGTTTCCTGTGGGATTAGGCTGAAGCAAACTTCAGCCAAAATCACATCTTCGTTTGGCTTCTTCCCTTAGGATGTCTTGATTCCTTCACTTGCTCTGTGTCTCTCTTCAGAGCCCTACCTCAATAAGTCACTTGCACAAAATTCCCATCTTATGCTTTTAGGAAACTGGACCTCAGATAACATGCTCTACCATATGAGACATTTGTGAGGATCAAAGAGATGATATATGCTAAACCACATTAAAAATGACAAAATTACATAGAAAAACATGTTATTGGAAGGCAATTGATAGCTTTTATAATTTTTGTTTTTATATGCCTTTACTTAATTTTTCAGATTTCTAGCATGAAAGTAATGAAGAACGTTCTGATTTAATAGAAACCTTATCAAGGTTTGCAAACAAAATATTACTAAATATCTGAAATTAGTTTTTCAAGAGATTTTTCACAAGTGTGCTGGAAAGCAAAATATGTGGCTACAATGTCTATAAACTATCATTATCCTTCTCTGTTGCCCACGCATTATCATAATTACTGTTATCATAAACATAACAGTGGCAGTGAGTTGTAGTAGAAGGAACACAGCCCAAAAGCACATTTTAAAACCACCTTCTCTTGTACTTGACCTGTATGTATTGCTGTATTCTAGACCAAGACACACTCTGGCTTACAGCCCCTGGATAAAGAAAGAAAGATCATATTTTATGTAGAAAGACCAGTACGTAATTATAAATGAGGAACTTAAGCCTCAAAAAATTATCAGTTTTCAAGGGACATTTCTTGGTTGTCTAGGTTCCGCGGCAGATGCTGAGGTTGACTCAATTCTCTTCTACAAGGAACTAACATGCTTATGAGGGATAATGGATTTCAATTCATTAATTACAATAAAATATGAAAAGTTGAATTGAAGATGTAAAAGATTTTACCATGAAAGCAATATGGCAATAAGTTGCTATATATCACACAGACATTTAGTGGCTATAGTGGGTTGAATGGTGTCCTCCAAAAATGTATGTCCACCTGGAACCTCAGAATATGACCTTGTCTGGAAATCTAGTCTTCGCAGATGTCATTAGTTAAGTTGGAATGAACCCATCCTGGATTAAGTTCGGCCCTAAATCCAATGACTGATGCCCTTATAAGGAGAGGAGAGGAGAGGGCACACAGATAGGGATATGGGGCGGTGATGGATGCAGAGATTGGATGCATCTACATACAAAGGAATGCCAAGTTTGTCAGTGACCCCCAGAAGCTAGGAGAAAAGGATGAGACAGATTCTCTTCAGAGCCTCCAGAGGGAACCAACTTTGTCAACACTTTCATTTGAGACATCTGGGCTCCATAAATTTGACAGCATCAATTTATCTTGTTTTAAGTTGCTCAGTTTGTGGCAATTTGTTGTGGCAGCTTAAAAAAACAAATACAGTAAAAAAACAAATACAGTGACTCCATTCTCCCTCCTAGGATATCAGGCATCCTTTTCATTTTGGCGAACTCTACTAAAACTGGGCCTTTGCTCAAATGTATATTTTCAAGAAATTCTTCTCTCATCCTCCCAGATCTTGGTTCAGCATCTCTCCTCTGCATTCCTATACAAGTACTTTGTATGCATCCACACTTGTATATTTCCCCATCTGTAAAACTTTGTATGTTGATCTTAATTGTTCTTCATCAAATCCTTGGTGCCTACCAAGATCCTGGCACATGGTAAATGCTCAATAGTTATTTATAAAATAAATGACTGGCATAATCAGAGCTGGGCTAAAAGTTTCCTGATTCCCATGGCATTGTTTTCCCTAAAACTTTCCTTTTTATATACATCTTTATGTGTGTCCTGTTTACTTATTAGTAAGAGGTTGTTGATGCAAGTTGCCAGGAAATTCACCACTAAGACCCAGTTAAAATTAAGAGACTTTAATCAAGTCACTTCTGCTGATACCTGGGCCAGATACTTCCCTAAGAGAGGCAGCAGATCTGGCCCTTACATAACACCAGTTACCACGCCAAACCTTCTGAACCTTTCCCAATCAATATTCAGGAGAGGTGAGTCAAAAGACAAAGGAAGAGTCACAGTAATTTGATTCTTGGATTTATAGGGAACACAGTACTCATGGTACAGTGAGATTTTTCTCCTCTCTTGCAGGGGCAAAGAGTCCTTCCATCCAAAGCCAAGCCAAGAAAGAAAAGGCTCCATGAACTTTAGTCAAAGAAACTGAGGGTGCTTTCCAGAAAAAAAAAATAGGCATTTATTGTTATTCCTTAGAATTCTTAATTACTTATTTTTCATTCTTAGGCATTCTTCCTTTTAAATTGACGTTTAACTTACACATAGTGAAATATGCAGATGTTAACTGCATACTACAATGTACATCCCTGTTAAACCCAAACTTCTGTAAAGATATAGTTCCTAGGTATTGTTAAACAGCAAACTTCCTGATTTGGCTTGAGCAGGAGATAATTGGCAAGAGATGCCTGAGTGGAGATGTGTACTACACCACTTGGTAGGCAAGGATACTAATGCTAGTAACACTTAGGTGGTACAATTGAACAGTCTTGCTGAACCTCATTCATGGGGACAGTCTTCTAGTCAAGGAAATTCAGCAGCAGGGGCAATGGGGAGGTCATCGATGATGGAATCTCAGAGGAGAGGTTAGACTGCAGCTGAGTGTCTCAGTCAAGGAACTGTGAAGAAGCTCCTACAGGGACTCTGAAAGACACACGCGCGCGCGCACACACACACACACACATACACACACACACTGTAAGTGAGACAGTACTTGTCTCAGTCAAATGAGTGAGACTGAGTGAGACAAATGTTGTCTCAGTCAGTGCTGCCTAGACACAGGGACAGCCATTGGAGACAGGCCACCTACAAATGGAAACATTTGTCCTGTTTCCTCTTCCCCTTCCCTGTCACAAGGCACCAGGAAGGCTAGCCCTTACAGAGGAGTGGGAGAAGGTTTCTCAGAGCTAGGCTCCACAGCTTTGCTGGGGGAAGGGGAAACGATGGGATTTAAATTAATTTGTGATTGAAGTTGGAAATTAACATGAACTTGTTGTAACTGAAAAAGCTTATGAAATTATAGGGTTTTTCCAAGTTGCTAAATGATGGAAAAGAATGATTCAACAAAACATGAGTGAAAGTGAGGACTGTAGGAAAAAAAAGGCATTTCATGTTTACACTCTCATAGAAATGAGCTTTTCCAATAAATCAGTTTCATGAGAAAACAACAGCTCCAAGCCTGTGAATTGTAGAACCCTGGGGATAAGCAATGGAGACCTGAGGTTACTGCAAGTTATTACAAAGGGTCTGCCAAGCAATATGTCAAATAAACATGGTCTCTTGATGCAATAAATAACATCTTACCCAGATAGGTAAAACCTTCTCTCAATGTATATTTATTCAACTTTGGTTAATAAATACAAATTTATTTATAGAAGTATTTGTGATTTATTAGTAGACTGTTTATTATGTATGCTGTCAGTAACAAGTCACTCACATATGGGAGCTCTCACAATTTTATTATTATTTGTAGAGACAGAGTTGTCTCTCACTGCATTGCCTAGACTGGTCTCAAACTCCTAACCATAAGTGATCCTCCTGCCTCAGCCTCCCAAAGGGCTGGATTTTTTTTTTTTTTTTTTTTAGCCAGGGTCTCACTCTGTTACCCAGGTTGGTCACACAGTGGCATGATCATGGCTGCAGCCTCGACCTTTTAGGATCAAGTAACCCTGAGCTTCCACTATTGATGACCTCCCATTGCCCAGACTGCAGCCTTCCGAGTAGTTGGGACTACGGGTGCACACCAACATACCTGGTGAGTTTTAAAGTTTTTTGTAGACATGGGATCTCACTGTTACCCAGGCTGGTCTCAAACTCCTGGGCTCAAGTGTTCCTCCTGCTTTGGTCTCCCAAAGTTCTGGGATTAAAGGTGTGAGCTACTGTGCCTAGCCTGGGATTAACATGAGAAAGAAATCATTGGCAGCAAAATGACTCCAAACCATTATAGAATGCAGCAGATTTCTCAACCAACTTGGAGATTCTATCATGCTAACCCCACACCACAGCCATTAGTAGTTACCTTTGGCAACATAGCACCCCAACACTTTCCTATTTGTGGAGTCACCAACGATCCCTCTTGGGAGGAAACAGGGCCTTGAAAGGAGTTGAAAGGACTAAAATACTCCTTCTCCAACTCCCTGCAACCAGCTTGCTTGTGTGACTGGGCTTGCTGAGTTGAATGATTCTTCCTGGGACTTTGAATTTCAAGAGCTGAGCAAAGACACTGCAACCATTAGAGACTGTTGATGGTGTGGCAGGGTAGAGTCAGCAATAGCACGGATTTCCCGGGGCTGCCGAAGCGAAGTACCACACAATGGGTAACTTAAGCAACAGAAACTTATTGTCTTGGAGGCTAGAAGGCTGAGAGCAAGGTGTCAGCCAGGATCGGTTCCTTCTGAAGGCTGTTTGAGGAAGAACCTGTTCTGCGCCTCTCCAAGCTTCTGGTGGTTTGCTGGTAATCTCTGGCATCTTCTGCTCACTCAAAGATCGTCCCAATTTCTGCCTTTATCTTCACATGATATTTTCGCTGTGTGTGTCTCTGAGTCTAAATATTTCCCTTTATAAGGACATCAGTCATACTAGATGAGTGGTCCACCCTACTCCATTATGGTCTAATTTTAGCTTATTACATCTGCAACAACCCTATTTCCAAAGAAGGTCAAATTCTGAGCTATGAAGGTTAGGACTTCAACACAGGAATTTTGAAGGGACACAGAGATGTTTAAAGAAGACGGCACAGGAGCAGTGTCCTCGTCACTGCTCCGCTTCTCTTAGTCTCTGCTTATGTTCTATGCCTAGTTTTCCAGTCTTTCCATTTCCATTTCTGGTTAATGTCAGTAGAAGTGTTTCATTTCTCCTGTTTGCCTTTAACAGCCCTAATTGAGACAGAGTAACCAGCCAATATATCCTCTACATTAAAAAAAAATTACATTTGTAAAATGCACAATATATCTCTAAAGCTTTAAACATATTGTATTATTATATACCACTATCTATTCTTTACCTTAAAAAGTACGAGAGGAAATTTTATGGTAATTTTTTAAATCTGAGGAATGAAAAAACACACTATCATGTAGGTCAAGAGGCCTGATTAAATTAACATAATGAAACCACCTAGTTTAGAACATAAAAAGTTTATTTTTGCATATGTTTTGGAGAGATAGTGACCATTAAAATAAACAATTAAAAATTGATCTTTTTAAAAGTCAATGCTTTTTATCATAAGCAATTT
>NW_012101418.1:73926-79539 GCF_000951045.1 Mandrillus leucophaeus
AAGAGTAGATTTTATCTCAATAAATCACTTTCTTTGCCTCATCCATTCAATACTGATGATAAGACTGCAGCAATTCAGTCACATTTTCAGGCTCCACTTCTAATTTTAGTTATCTTACTATTTCCGACACACCTGCAGTTTCTTTCTCCACTGAAATATTGAAGCCCTCAAAGTCATACATGAGAGTTGAAATCAACATTTTCCAAACTCCTCTCAGTGTTGGTATTTTGACCTCCTCCCAGGAATCATGGATGTTCTTAGTGGCATCTAAAATGGTCAATTTTTCCAGAAGGCTTTTAATTTACTTTGCCAAATCCATATAAAATGTGTTTCTTAAATAATAAGATTTAAAAGTCAAAATAACTCTGATCCATGGACTGTAGAATTAATATTTTGTTAGCAAACATGAAAACAACAATAATCTCCTTGTATATCTTCATCAAACCTCTTGGGTGACAAGGTGCATTATCAAGGAGTGTTAATATTTTGGCAAAAAAATAATCTTTTCTGAGCAGTAAGTCTCAAGAGTGGGCTTAAAATATTAATTATACTATATCATAAACAGATGTATTGTCATCCAGGCTTTGTTATTCCAAAGAGTGTATTCTTTATTCTTAAAAATCCTAGGATTTTTGAAAATAGTAAATGATCTTTGATTTCAATGTAAAGCCACCAGCTTCATTAGCTCCTGAACAGAGAGTCAGCCTTTCCTGTGAAGCTTCAAAGCCAGGCATTGACTTCTTTTCTCTAGCTATGAAAGTCCTAGATGGCAACTTCTTCCAATAGAAGGCTACTTTGTCTAGATTGAAAATCTGCTCTTTGGTGTAGCTACCTTTATCAATGATTTCAGCTAAATCTTCTGGAAAATTAGTTGTACCTTCCACATCAGAACTTGCTTCACCTTGCACTCTCATGTTACAGAGATAGCTTCTTTCGTTAAACCTCATAAACCAACCTCTGCTAGCTTCAAACTTTTCCTCTGCAGCTTCCTCACATCTCTCAGCCTTCACAAAACTGATGATATTTAGGGCTTTGATCTGCATTAGGCTTTGGCTTAAGGGAATGTTGTGGTTAGTTTTGTCTTCTACCCAGACCACTAAAACTTTCTCCCTATCAGCAATATGGCAGTTTAACTTTCTTATCATTTGTGTGTTCAGTGGAGTAGCACTTCTAATTTCCCTCAATAACTGGTTCTTTGCATTCACAATGTTACTAACAATTTTACTCACAATTCTTACACATAAATTTCACTCATAATTTTATATGTCATCAAATTTTTTTTATTTTTAAAAAATGATTCATAAAAGTAAATGATTTAGCACAAGACGTCTCACTTTTGGCCTATCTCAGTTTTTGACATGCCTTTCTCACTAGGTTTAATCATTTCTAGCTTTTGATTTAAAGTGAAAGATGTGTGGCTATTCTTTTTACCTGAACACTTAGAAGCCATTGTAGGGTTGTTAATTGGCCTAATTTCAATATTGTTGCATCTTAGGAAATAGGGAGGCCTGAGGCAAGCAAGAGAGGTAGGAGAGCAGCTGGTGGCTGGAGCAGTCAGAACACACACATTTATCTATCAAGTTTGCTGTCCTACACGGGCATGACACTTAGTGCCACAAACAATTACAATAGTAATGTTGAAAGGCTGGCGTGGTGGCTCACTCCTGTAATCTCAGCACTTTGGGAGGCTGAGGCAGACGGGTGGCCTGAGTTCAAGAGTTTGAAACCAGCCTGGACAACATAGTGAGACCCTGTCTCTGCAAAAAATTTAAAAATTAGCCACGTGTGGTGGTGTGTGCCTGGAGTCCCAGCTACTCAGGAGGCTGAGGTGGGATAATCACTTCAGCCTAGGAGATGGAAGTTGCAGAAAATGACACACTCTGTAAATCGTGCCAGTGCACTCCAGCCTGGCCATACAGCCAGACCCCATAAGAGATATAACAATAAGAAAAAGTTTGAAATATTGTGAGAATTACCAATATATGACAGAGACACAAAGTGAGCAACATGGTGTGGGAAAAATGGCACTGATGGACTTGCTTGATACAGGGTTGCTACAAATCTTTGATTTTTTAAAAAAATACAGTATCTGCAATACATAGTAAGTGAAATACATTAAAAGAGGTATTCCTATAAAGGAATGGGTGTGGCAGTGTTCCAACTCTGACATTTGAATTTTATGTAATTTTCATATATCATCAAATATTCTTTTTGATTTTTTCCATTATTTATAAAAGTAAAAGCCATCTTAAATTCTCATGCCATATAAAAAACAGACAGCAGACCATCTATGAGGGGTCTTAGAGTCTAGTGATGGAGACAGATAGGTAAACAACCATGATGCTGTGTGAACAGGGTCAGAGTGCTGGGTGTTATGAAAATATACATGAACAAGAATTTTCAGAGGATTCTTTGTAGCCATCTAGTAAAAGATAAAGGACTGATTTTCAAATTATGCCAAGGAGCTACTCCATATTTCAGTCAGTAATAATTGCTCTTTGTTCCCATTTTTTCAGCCAGAAAATGTATCCTGTTATTCTCTGAATTCCAGGAGTTGTGAGAGAGGGGGAAAAGGGGCTCCAGTTTTTGATATGTGCTTGTAATGTTGGTGAGTGGACCTAGATTACAAATAATTATAAAATTTTTTTCAGTCAATATTATTTAGTGGTCAGGATCGTTCTTTTGTGATACTTAAGTTCTGACATTCTACTATTTCCCTTTTCATGTATTGCCTTTGTTCTACCAGAGGTAAATAATGGATACGCTCTAAGGGATGGTTCTATGTTAACAAAAAGAAAATGGAATATGTATTTGCTAAAGGTTTTGTTTTCAAACTAGCAGCAGAGCCAAACAATCCGAAAAGCACTTTTGGCTCTGGGTACTGTGATTACCATGGCTTTATGGGTGTGTGACTGGTGCCCACACTCAGGAGGATCCCACTCTGCTATCACCATCTTGGTATTCTTTATAATTTCTAAAAGAATTTTATGTTATCAACTGGCATTGAGCCCAGCAAATTATGTAGCTGGTTCTGGAGACAAATAACAAGTGAACTTGTTCTTGTCTGAATAAGAGTATTGTGCCCTGATGCGCCCATTCAAGGTCAAAAATGCAAAGCGAATCACTTTGGTGAACAAGCCACAGTTTGCATTCCTCCAAACCACTTAGCCATTCTCAGCTTAGGCAGCTTCTTTGTCATTGTCCCTAACTGAATTATGAACAAAAACTCTGCATTATAGTTTATATCCTATACTTTTCATAGCAATATGCAATCCATGTAATCATCTATCAAAAATATTTGGTGAATACCCAACATTTGTAAAATGCCTATATTTGCCAGGTGCTAATTTTGTCACTTTGCACAGAAGATACTAACTTTTAATTGATTCCAATTGAATTGATTTGTGTGTCTTGCTAAAATATGTAAATGATACATTAAAAAGTCAATACTAGGGGAAGAGAAAAGAGGGATTTAAATGAATTGAAATAGATGGAAAGGGAAAATGAGGAAAGAAAAATAACAAAAAAAGAGGAAATTGGGATAGATGGATGGATGGATGGATAGATAAAATGTAGCCCAGAGTCTTGGTTACTCTAAAACATGAGGGATAGATGGATGCATCTGGCATGACTCAATTCCTGGCAGCACTTCTTTTTTTGTAAAAAAAGAATTAGGCAGATAATGAAAAGTCACAGAAAATGACAGACTCTGTAAATAACCTCAGCAGCCACAAACAAGAGACAGTGTTTAAATAAGTAAATGGAGGACAGCTGGTCATGATTTGGTGGTAATAAGGGCCCACATCAGTGAATATGCCAGATTTTTTCAACTGAAGTCAGGCATACAGAGGACAATCATCCTTAGTATTCAGGAAATAGAATACTGATTTTTTAATTTTTTTCGTTTAAAGAAACCTTTTATATCATGTATTCGTTTTCAAATTTAAGGAACAGAAACAGAAAAGTCATCACATATAGGAACCCCTAAATTTCTAATGCCAGTTTTAATCTTTATGTACTACAATGTAAATGTTCT
Organism: Mandrillus leucophaeus; assembly: GCF_000951045.1. Taxonomy (NCBI): domain Eukaryota; kingdom Metazoa; phylum Chordata; class Mammalia; order Primates; family Cercopithecidae; genus Mandrillus; species Mandrillus leucophaeus. Next base: position 77,963 of record NW_012101418.1, read on the forward strand.
AGCCTTAAAAAGCCTGTGAATACAAAAATGTATTTTGTATTCAAAAATTGTTGTTTTCAACAATTCTAAGCTTCCATCTTTTTGAAGATACAGTCCTGTTCCTATCCCCAAGTTACTTGTCTATAATCCCTAAAATCTTCATAAGCACATGCATCAGTTCCACCATTCCTGTCTGCATAAGTTAGGCATGCTAGTTGCTGGAGATTTTTTTCTACTATTACTAGAGGCTTGGTACTAGCTGTTAAGGTGCACATTGTAGCTACATTGTACACCTCAGAGTTACTGCTTCCTGAAATTAAGCACAACTTCTGAAATTTTAGAATGAGTTTGAAATTTTAATTTGCATGTGTCTCATACAGGGATTCTGCTAAACGTAGATTCTGATTCAGCTGGTCTCGGGTGGGGCTTGAGATTTTTTCCCTCTTAATAACCTCTCAATGTGACGCTGCCGGTCTGTGGCCACACAGTGAATATCAAGGTATCAGAGCACTGTTTCTCAAAATGTGGTCTTTGTACCACTCGGCATTTAATCACCACAGATGTTTATTTGTTTTTGTGTTTTTGTTTGTTATTTACTGTAGACTTTTGTGCCTCTGTTCCTATTAGTATTTCTGGGACTAAGAACCCAGAAATCTCCATTTTTGGCAAGCTTCTTTGGACAATTCCTATGTAACCAGCTGCGTGGTGTGTGGACACTATGGCTTTGACACCCAAGCCGTTACTTATTAAACTATAAAGAAAATTTCCTTCTTTATATCTTTATTAAATGGGCAGTATGGGAGAGTCCCCAGGGCCATATAACTTGGACTGTTATACTTTCAGAATTTAGAACTTCTTACAAATAGTTTTTTTTTTCCTTCTCCGTAGGGACAAATATGTCATCTGTGGGACTGTATTCCCAAGATCACAACAAACCTTATTCAGAAGCACCAGGCTTCTGAAAACTTTGGTCTTACTAAGCCTAGTTTTTTTGTTTGTTTGTTTTTCATTTGTTATTTTTTCATTCTGGTCTTTTCACTTTGATTACAGATTATCTGAAAGGCTCTATTTTTCCTTTTTGTGTTCTGGCCTCTATCACACCTTCTTGTCCCCGTCCTTTAGAACTGAACCTCCAATAGTGGACAGGATTTGTGTCTTTGTCTCCAGGAGGGAACTGAATTCTATTTAATCTGGTCAATACAAATAAATACTTAACTGGCTTGCATGTCACCTGACTCTACATTCCAGACATATTTGTGCCACTTTCAGGTCAAGTTCAGCTATTTCCAAGCATTATTTGCTCAGCAGAAATCTTCAATAACTGCTCTGCCTGGCAGATGACACCATGGGCCAGATTGAGCCAGCATATGTCTCATCAATAGTGGCCAGAATTACCCCATATATTTTGATGTTCCATTAACCAGGATAGACATCCCAGGGTATTTCTTGTGCCTGAGGAGCATTGTCTTTGTTATTGAAAATAAAGCCTCAACTCCTTACAGTGTTACAGAATAAGTCAACACCGGAGTTTACAGAGATCCTAGTCACATTGAGGATGGCACTCTGATTTTAAAAATGAGAAACATCTCAAGTAGGAA
>NW_012101418.1:79589-82179 GCF_000951045.1 Mandrillus leucophaeus
TGCTTTTTATCATAAGCAATTTAGTAAAGTTTGTGGTTGCAAAGGACACTATTGAATGAAATGTTTATTTCCTGCAGGACCATGCAGATATGAAAAACCAAAAAAAATAGCAGTTGGAGTCCATTGGAATTATCTTCCCTAAATGTGAAAATTCCACAGCCATGTGAGATTCAACAAGTAACAGAAATGAATGTAGGTGAATAAGGAGTAAATTGCTATAACTATTCTTTTTCTGTACAATTACTGATGGTAATTTCTATACAATTACAATTACTGCTGACTTGGATATCAGCAGCCAATATTAAACTTCCTTAGGGATCTCAGTCAACACTGTGATATGACCATCAGCATCACAGCACTAAGACTTCCTTCATTAACAGAATTATGTATAATACAATCTAGAATACAAGATGTGCTCTTGTGTCTTACCCAGACAGGCAAATCATAATTTAAAAGCCATATAGATGAACTAGACTAGAGCTCATTCAGGAGAGAGCCCAGGGAGATGGAGGGGCCCCCAGAAGAATGTCACATAAAAAGGAGGTGACTCTCCTCCCTTCTTTTTTCCCCTCTTTATTCCTGCTGTTTTCAACATAGGGAACATATACTACAATGTGTATTGTGCTAGGCTCAGGTAATACATTGATGAAGAAGACACACGTCTCAAACTGAAGCAAAGGTCAGCAAACTTTTCTATAAAGATCCAGATTGGAAATATTTTAGGCTTCATGATCCATATGGTCTCTGTCCCAACTACTAAACTCTGCTGTACCAAAACGGTCACAGATGATATATACAGACCTACCTTGGAGAGATTGTGGGTTCAGTTCCTGACCACCACAATATAGCAATTACAGTCCATTAAGTGTGCAATAACATTATGTCTAAGAAAACAATATACATACCTAAATTTAAAATGTTTTATTGGTAAAAAAATGCCAATGATCATCTGAGCCTTCAGTGGGTCATAATCTTTTTTCTCATAATCTCTTTCTCTTTTGCCTCAATGTTGACAGCTGCTAACTGATCAGAGTGGTAGTTCCTGAAGGTTGAAGTTTGCAGTGGCTGCAGCAATCTCTTAACAAAAGACAAAAATGAAGTTTGAGGCATTCATTAACTCATCCTTTCACAAAAGATTTCTCTGTAGCATGCAATAGTGTTTAAATAGGAATTTACCCTGAATAGAACTTCTTTCAAACTCGGAGTCAACTGTCTCAAATCCTGCCACCGCTTCATTAGCTAAGTTTATGTATATTCTAAATCCTTTGTTATCATTTCAACAATGTTTATAGTATCTTTACCAAGAGTAGATTTTATCTCAATAAATCACTTTCTTTGCCTCATCCATTCAATACTGATGATAAGACTGCAGCAATTCAGTCACATTTTCAGGCTCCACTTCTAATTTTAGTTATCTTACTATTTCCGACACACCTGCAGTTTCTTTCTCCACTGAAATATTGAAGCCCTCAAAGTCATACATGAGAGTTGAAATCAACATTTTCCAAACTCCTCTCAGTGTTGGTATTTTGACCTCCTCCCAGGAATCATGGATGTTCTTAGTGGCATCTAAAATGGTCAATTTTTCCAGAAGGCTTTTAATTTACTTTGCCAAATCCATATAAAATGTGTTTCTTAAATAATAAGATTTAAAAGTCAAAATAACTCTGATCCATGGACTGTAGAATTAATATTTTGTTAGCAAACATGAAAACAACAATAATCTCCTTTTATATCTTCATCAAACCTCTTGGGTGACAAGGTGCATTATCAAGGAGTGTTAATATTTTGGCAAAAAAATAATCTTTTCTGAGCAGTAAGTCTCAAGAGTGGGCTTAAAATATTAATTATACTATATCATAAACAGATGTATTGTCATCCAGGCTTTGTTATTCCAAAGAGTGTATTCTTTATTCTTAAAAATCCTAGGATTTTTGAAAATAGTAAATGATCTTTGATTTCAATGTAAAGCCACCAGCTTCATTAGCTCCTGAACAGAGAGTCAGCCTTTCCTGTGAAGCTTCAAAGCCAGGCATTGACTTCTTTTCTCTAGCTATGAAAGTCCTAGATGGCAACTTCTTCCAATAGAAGGCTACTTTGTCTAGATTGAAAATCTGCTCTTTGGTGTAGCTACCTTTATCAATGATTTCAGCTAAATCTTCTGGAAAATTAGTTGTACCTTCCACATCAGAACTTGCTTCACCTTGCACTCTCATGTTACAGAGATAGCTTCTTTCGTTAAACCTCATAAACCAACCTCTGCTAGCTTCAAACTTTTCCTCTGCAGCTTCCTCACATCTCTCAGCCTTCACAAAACTGATGATATTTAGGGCTTTGATCTGCATTAGGCTTTGGCTTAAGGGAATGTTGTGGTTAGTTTTGTCTTCTACCCAGACCACTAAAACTTTCTCCCTATCAGCAATATGGCAGTTTAACTTTCTTATCATTTGTGTGTTCAGTGGAGTAGCACTTGTAATTTCCCTCAATAACTGGTTCTTTGCATTCACAATGTTACTAACAATTTTACTCACAATTCTTACACATAAATTTCACTCATAATTTTATATGTCATCAAATTTTTTTTATTTTT
>NW_012101418.1:82229-85840 GCF_000951045.1 Mandrillus leucophaeus
ATCCCCAAGTTACTTGTCTATAATCCCTAAAATCTTCATAAGCACATGCATCAGTTCCACCATTCCTGTCTGCATAAGTTAGGCATGCTAGTTGCTGGAGATTTTTTTCTACTATTACTAGAGGCTTGGTACTAGCTGTTAAGGTGCACATTGTAGCTACATTGTACACCTCAGAGTTACTGCTTCCTGAAATTAAGCACAACTTCTGAAATTTTAGAATGAGTTTGAAATTTTAATTTGCATGTGTCTCATACAGGGATTCTGCTAAACGTAGATTCTGATTCAGCTTGTCTCGGGTGGGGCTTGAGATTTTTTCCCTCTTAATAACCTCTCAATGTGACGCTGCCGGTCTGTGGTCACACAGTGAATATCAAGGTATCAGAGCACTGTTTCTCAAAATGTGGTCTTTGTACCACTCAGCATTTAATCACCACAGATGTTTATTTGTTTTTGTGTTTTTGTTTGTTATTTACTGTAGACTTTTGTGCCTCTGTTCCTATTAGTATTTCTGGGACTAAGAACCCAGAAATCTCCATTTTTGGCAAGCTTCTTTGGACAATTCCTATGTAACCAGCTGCGTGGTGTGTGGACACTATGGCTTTGACACCCAAGCCGTTACTTATTAAACTATAAAGAAAATTTCCTTCTTTATATCTTTATTAAATGGGCAGTATGGGAGAGTCCCCAGGGCCATATAACTTGGACTGTTATACTTTCAGAATTTAGAACTTCTTACAAATAGTTTTTTTTTTCCTTCTCCGTAGGGACAAATATGTCATCTGTGGGACTGTATTCCCAAGATCACAACAAACCTTATTCAGAAGCACCAGGCTTCTGAAAACTTTGGTCTTACTAAGCCTAGTTTTTTTGTTTGTTTGTTTTTCATTTGTTATTTTTTCATTCTGGTCTTTTCACTTTGATTACAGATTATCTGAAAGGCTCTATTTTTCCTTTTTGTGTTCTGGCCTCTATCACACCTTCTTGTCCCCGTCCTTTAGAACTGAACCTCCAATAGTGGACAGGATTTGTGTCTTTGTCTCCAGGAGGGAACTGAATTCTATTTAATCTGGTCAATACAAATAAATACTTAACTGGCTTGCATGTCACCTGACTCTACATTCCAGACATATTTGTGCCACTTTCAGGTCAAGTTCAGCTATTTCCAAGCATTATTTGCTCAGCAGAAATCTTCAATAACTGCTCTGCCTGGCAGATGACACCATGGGCCAGATTGAGCCAGCATATGTCTCATCAATAGTGGCCAGAATTACCCCATATATTTTGATGTTCCATTAACCAGGATAGACATCCCAGGGTATTTCTTGTGCCTGAGGAGCATTGTCTTTGTTATTGAAAATAAAGCCTCAACTCCTTACAGTGTTACAGAATAAGTCAACACCGGAGTTTACAGAGATCCTAGTCACATTGAGGATGGCACTCTGATTTTAAAAATGAGAAACATCTCAAGTAGGAACAGGGCATAGTAACTTGAATAATATCAATTTTTAATGATGTGCTAGGACCTGAATCCAAGACTCTGGAAAACAAGAACTTTTCAAAAACTCTGTGGAGTTATCAGTGGAAAAATAAGTTTGTGTTTTTTTTTTAAATACCAAATACCAACACATATTTTAATTACCCATATACCAAGTTTCTTTGTCCCATTTGCTCTGTCTTCCATACCACCAATGTCCTCCAGATACCTTTATATTACATACCCAAAGCCTGATGATATCAGAACTCACATGAGTTCACTGAGCCCTTTGATAGCACTGCCAACAGCAATTCTTCTTGCTCTCCCTGTCTTTATTGTTTTGCCTAGCATGTCTAAACTTGGCAGCACTCATATTAGTATTATTTTAAACATGACCACATACTGATTTAAAATTGAGATTTGACTATTATGCATTCAACAAATATTTATGAGGTGTCTTCTGTTTCTTTCTTTATTAGGCATTGGCAATACTGCAATGAACAAGCCAGATAAGTCTTTGGTTTTCCTAGGCTGAACCTTCTAATTGATTTCATTTTCAATTATGCAAAAATACTAAGCAGGCTAAGTAAAGTAGCTCCTGCCACCTGAACAAATATCTTCACAAGGGATGGGTCAAATATCTTTGGAACTAAACTGTTCTAGAAAGAAACTAACTCTAGAAAACAGAAAACAGGTAAAGACACAAGTAAGAAATACAGATAAAGGCAATGAAATAAAGACAAAATACCAGGTCACAGAAGTGAGACTCAATTCAGAGCAAAGATATTAGTATGAGTGTTATTTGTTGTGGTATCACAGAGTATTGAGATTAGAACTCTATTTTCTGTTGATTTTGTCAGATTAAGAACTGGTCTGGAAGCCTGAGTTGGGAGCCGTTTGATGAAAGCTATTTGCATTAGCAGGCACTTAGGAAACAATGTTGACTAACTGCAGAGAAAACAGGCATCTATCTTTCTTTTTTCACCTTAATTAGGAATATCCTAAAGCAGCTCACATTTTTGAAGTATGATGTCAACTATTCTGTTGAGATTAATAAGCCTTAGCATGTTTTAAAATATGTCCTTTGGATCATAGCTTACTAAACATTTTTTTTTAAATGAGGAATCTCACACACACACACACACACACACACACACACACACACACACACACACTAAATGCCCTTTTAGGGACATCTATCAAGATAATCATACATCCTATTGTGTTATACCCTATATCTTAAATAAACTGTATTTGGGCATGATGTCATTATAGCACAGGGCTGGGTTATGTTAGTCCATGTTTTACATTTTGGCAAGTGTATTTATAAATAAGTTTGGTTTATAATTTTATTGTTTATTTTTCACAGTTTCAAGACAACTCACCACTAAAATCTCAGTTCATTGCAAGGGTTGGGGGAGAGTTTGTAAACTTTTTATTAAAATGCTTAACGGGGTACAATATCTTTCAGGTTTTCCATGTTTTAAGTGAATTTTGATAATTTTATATATTTTTTAGCTCTGAAACGGTAAATTTATTTGTAGAGTTGTAAAGAGTGCTTTGGTGAATGCTGTGACAAGCTGCCCTGATCACCCTTCAGGCGGGAGGGACTGAGGGTACGGCCAGCAGCGGTGCTCAGCTCTCAGCCCTCTTGGCCTTGGCTGAGGAGAGCTGCTTCACCCACAGACATGCCCTCTCCCTAGGACGAGTATGTCCAGTGCCCCGTCAATGTGGAAAGGAAGTGAAGGCCCCTTTTAGGGTAAAGAACAGCATAAACCCAAAGTATGGTAAATGAGCAAAGATACCTCAGTGCCCAGAGAAAGGGGAACAAAGGAGGTGGATAAGACATACTTCTTATGAAAAACTATAAAAGGGTCTTGTCAAAAGAAGTAGAACCTTAATCTGATCCTGCTTCTTGATCTAACTACCAGTTTATACAGAATAAGGGAAACAGACTATATTAGTCCATTCTCACACTGCTATGAAGAAATACTTGAGACTGGGTAATTTATAAAGGAAAGAGATTTATTTGACTCACAGTTCCACAGGGCTGAGGAGACCTCAGGAAACTTACAGTCATGGTGGAAGGGGAAGCAAATACATCCTTCTTCACATGGCAGCAGGAAGGAGAAGAATG
>NW_012101418.1:88175-91054 GCF_000951045.1 Mandrillus leucophaeus
TATCTTTCTTTTTTCACCTTAATTAGGAATATCCTAAAGCAGCTCACATTTTTGAAGTATGATGTCAACTATTCTGTTGAGATTAATAAGCCTTAGCATGTTTTAAAATATGTCCTTTGGATCATAGCTTACTAAACATTTTTTTTAAATGAGGAATCTCACACACACACACACACACACACACACACACACACACACACACACACTAAATGCCCTTTTAGGGACATCTATCAAGATAATCATACATCCTATTGTGTTATACCCTATATCTTAAATAAACTGTATTTGGGCATGATGTCATTATAGCATAGGGCTGGGTTATGTTAGTCCATGTTTTACATTTTGGCAAGTGTATTTATAAATAAGTTTGGTTTATAATTTTATTGTTTATTTTTCACAGTTTCAAGACAACTCACCACTAAAATCTCAGTTCATTGCAAGGGTTGGGGGAGAGTTTGTAAACTTTTTATTAAAATGCTTAACGGGGTACAATATCTTTCAGGTTTTCCATGTTTTAAGTGAATTTTGATAATTTTATATATTTTTTAGCTCTGAAACGGTAAATTTATTTGTAGAGTTGTAAAGAGTGCTTTGGTGAATGCTGTGACAAGCTGCCCTGATCACCCTTCAGGCGGGAGGGACTGAGGGTACGGCCAGCAGCGGTGCTCAGCTCTCAGCCCTCTTGGCCTTGGCTGAGGAGAGCTGCTTCACCCACAGACATGCCCTCTCCCTAGGACGAGTATGTCCAGTGCCCCGTCAATGTGGAAAGGAAGTGAAGGCCCCTTTTAGGGTAAAGAACAGCATAAACCCAAAGTATGGTAAATGAGCAAAGATACCTCAGTGCCCAGAGAAAGGGGAACAAAGGAGGTGGATAAGACATACTTCTTATGAAAAACTATAAAAGGGTCTTGTCAAAAGAAGTAGAACCTTAATCTGATCCTGCTTCTTGATCTAACTACCAGTTTATACAGAATAAGGGAAACAGACTATATTAGTCCATTCTCACACTGCTATGAAGAAATACTTGAGACTGGGTAATTTATAAAGGAAAGAGATTTATTTGACTCACAGTTCCACAGGGCTGAGGAGACCTCAGGAAACTTACAGTCATGGTGGAAGGGGAAGCAAATACATCCTTCTTCACATGGCAGCAGGAAGGAGAAGAATGAGAGCGAGTGAAGGGGGAAGCCCCTTATAAAACCATCAGCTCTCGTGAGAACTCACTATCACAGATAGCATGAATAGCATGGGAGAAACTGCCCCCGTGATACAATTATCTCCACCTGGCCTTGCTCTTGACACATGGGGATTATTATAAGTCAAGGTGAGATTTGAGTGGGGACACAGAGCCAAACCATATCACAGAGGAACATATTTTAAAATAACATGAAGTTGTGAGCAAAAAAATCCAGCATATGAAAATCTTGATAAGGACATATGAACCTGACTTTCTCAGCAAATAAATTGCTAGGAAACAAAATAGAGGGGAAGCTTATAGATTTACACTTGAAAGGCAAAGCAAGCAAACCAATGCAGGAGCTTTATTTAGATTTATGTCAAATTGTCCAAATACAAGCAACACAGTTATGAAGAAATGAAGAAAACTGAAAATTGACTTTTTAATAAGATGAGAACTTATTATTAATTTCTAACTAAAAAATGGAGGTAGAACATATCTTCTTACTGTGAGTGTGTGGCAAGGCAGGTGAGGTGATTGATCATATAGACTCTAGAGCTACTTCTTTATTCTGCACCTAGTGGCTGTCTGTGACACTCAGGGCTGCTAATTCAATAAAATATAATGTAGGGAAGCTGCTCTGGTGAATTCCAGATACTCATACAGAGTTGAGTGGGAGGGGCACTGTACAGAAAGGTGAATTTTTCCGCCGTATGGCTACCTCTCAAATAGTCTCTCTGTGATCTTTTGAATACACTGGACTCAGGCTTCATATATTTGCAACTCATTTCTACTTTTGTCCTTGTTCTTTGTTTGTTATTTTGTCTCCCACTCTTTTTCTTCCTTCTCTGGTTTCCACTGAGCATTTTATATGATTCCATTTACTCCCCTCTCTTAGCATATCAACTATATTTTTGTAATTTTTTAGTTGTCCTAGACTTTGCACTATACATTTACAACTAATCTAAGTCCGCTTTCAAATAACACCACACCACTTCATAGGAAGTGAAGTTACCTTATAACAGTGTATCCCCAATTCCTCTCTTCCATTGCTTGTAACACTGCTGTCATTCCTTATCCACAAATTATAATTACCAAATACACTGTTGCTATTGCTATTTTGAACAAACTGTTATCTGTTAGAAAAATTAAGAATAAGAAATAAAAGAGATTCTGTTTTGCCTTCATTTATGCTTTTTCTAACATCCTTTATGCACATCCAAGTTTCTTCTCTATTTTTTATTGTGGTAAAAACACTTAACATGAAATATAAACCCCCTTAACAACTTTTTCAGTGTACAGTACAGTATTATTAACTCTAGGCACAATGCTTTACCGCATATTTCTGCAATGTATTCATCATCCATAACTGAAACTTTCTATCTGTTGAGCAGAAATTCTCCATTTTCCCATGCACCCAGCCCCTGGCAACCACCTTTCTACTTTCTGTTTCTATGAGTTTGACTATTTTATTTACCTCATATAAGTGGAATCATGCAGTATTTATTCTTCTGTAATTTGCTTATTTCACTTAGTGTACTGTCCTCCAGATTTATACATAGATTCAAATTTCTGACCTACATAAGTTTTCTTTTCTCTAAAATACTTCTTTTACTATTTTAATAATTGTAAGTGGAAAAAGCAAGTCTTCAAAATTTTTAATATTTAAAAATTGGGTGTAGACCATAATAGGATAAATTAG
>NW_012101418.1:91104-93718 GCF_000951045.1 Mandrillus leucophaeus
GCCGTATGGCTACCTCTCAAATAGTCTCTCTGTGATCTTTTGAATACACTGGACTCAGGCTTCATATATTTGCAACTCATTTCTACTTTTGTCCTTGTTCTTTGTTTGTTATTTTGTCTCCCACTCTTTTTCTTCCTTCTCTGGTTTCCACTGAGCATTTTATATGATTCCATTTACTCCCCTCTCTTAGCATATCAACTATATTTTTGTAATTTTTTAGTTGTCCTAGACTTTGCACTATACATTTACAACTAATCTAAGTCCGCTTTCAAATAACACCACACCACTTCATAGGAAGTGAAGTTACCTTATAACAGTGTATCCCCAATTCCTCTCTTCCATTGCTTGTAACACTGCTGTCATTCCTTATCCACAAATTATAATTACCAAATACACTGTTGCTATTGCTATTTTGAACAAACTGTTATCTGTTAGAAAAATTAAGAATAAGAAATAAAAGAGATTCTGTTTTGCCTTCATTTATGCTTTTTCTAACATCCTTTATGCACATCCAAGTTTCTTCTCTATTTTTTATTGTGGTAAAAACACTTAACATGAAATATAAACCCCCTTAACAACTTTTTCAGTGTACAGTACAGTATTATTAACTCTAGGCACAATGCTTTACCGCATATTTCTGCAATGTATTCATCATCCATAACTGAAACTTTCTATCTGTTGAGCAGAAATTCTCCATTTTCCCATGCACCCAGCCCCTGGCAACCACCTTTCTACTTTCTGTTTCTATGAGTTTGACTATTTTATTTACCTCATATAAGTGGAATCATGCAGTATTTATTCTTCTGTAATTTGCTTATTTCACTTAGTGTACTGTCCTCCAGATTTATACATAGATTCAAATTTCTGACCTACATAAGTTTTCTTTTCTCTAAAATACTTCTTTTACTATTTTAATAATTGTAAGTGGAAAAAGCAAGTCTTCAAAATTTTTAATATTTAAAAATTGGGTGTAGACCATAATAGGATAAATTAGCATATATCTGTCATTATGGAAAAGGTGTTGTATTTTCTATTCTGCTTTGTTTGTGTGTAAATGTATTCAGTTCAAGGAAATTTAGAGCAATAAATAAAAACAGAGAAGAGAAACAAACAAAGAAACTCAAAATATAAAAAGTGTAAGACAGCAAAAGAAGACCAAAGGTGTTTGCAATGTGTCTATATTTACCAGGCTACATTCTGATTGCCGCTTGTCAGTTGATGTGGTTACAGATGTATCCTGAGGGTCTTATAGTCATTCTGTCTTTTCACAGCTGTTTTGATTGGGTAGGCATCTGTTTTATATTTCCACATCCTATTTCAATTCCTTCTGGGGTAATTTATGTACCACTCATAAGGAGAGAAGTCTACCCAGAAGAGAGGCTTCCTATGAATATTTACTGCATGCAAATATATCTGGAATGAAGGGGTTCAGAGAACTCCAAAGGGTGGTTAAAAATATAAATGTTAAGATTTATTTATTAATCTTACCTTTACTTCCTCTAAAAATATTTTAAAAGTTTAAAAATCTGTCAGGGCCATACCAGTTTCCTCAATAAATTAGTAAGATGACCTCTTTAGAAGAATTGAAAATAATTATTACAATTTTTGAACAGAACTAGTATGACCTTAATAAAATAGTAGAATGTATTTATAATAAGCTTTGATATTTTGACTTTTTATTTTTTAAGAAAGTCAAATACACAAATTGTAATCCTTTGAAGAGTGAATATCTGGAAGCCACACTAAATCTTTATTCTTTCTTTTTCTCTCTGCTTCTTTTAAAGTAATTTTTTTACATGAAAGTTTCTTATTTCCAATACAGTATTAGATAAAATAGGAACTCATTTTTATTACCATGCATCAGATGAAATTCCTCTTATCCCATTCGGTCGATATCATTAGCCTTTCAACTTCAGTGATAAATTCAACCATAGAAATTTTCTCACTGTAAAACTAACCACAGAGGGAGCAACAACAGACAGCACTGCGTAGATCTGCAGCTTTTGGCCATATGTAAATTAGAACAATGGTCCCTGACAAACTGGTCTGAAATGAAAATGGGCCTTTGATAATAACAACTTCAATTTATATGCTGCTTTACCTCCTGAGGATTTCAAAAAACCCTCAACACATTATTATTTGAAAAAGCCTGAATAACACCAAGGTCTATGCTAATGTTCCCAAAAGATATTAATAGCTATTCTGTGTGCAAAACAGAGAACTTCTATATCTTACTGATTTTCTGCATTTTAATATGCTAGGTACACATTTTGAAGTAGATAATCCGAATAGTAAATGTCACAACTGGGACCAATCGTTTATTTGCTATGACACAGATTTCACCTTTGAACTCTCTGAAATCACCAGTCCCCTTCTGCATAAGCATTAACCACACCACATGAAATGAGGAAACGATAACCTGATTCCCGTTTGTGTCCAGTGGTTTACTGGGGCAGGGGTCCAGAGTAATGTCTGGAAACATTTTCACTGAAGAAAGCACATTTAGAAGCGATCTGTAGGCCGGGCATGGTGGTCACACCTGTAATCCCAGCACTTTGGGAGGCCAAGGCGGCCGAATCACGAGGTTAAGAGATTGAGACCATCCTGGCCAACA
>NW_012101418.1:94508-150499 GCF_000951045.1 Mandrillus leucophaeus
ACAGAAAAAATGACAGAATTTTTTTGTCACACAAAGAACTGACCACAGTGGAAAATTAAGTGGCAGCTGTCTTTGCAACCTCACCATGGTGCCCAGTATCAGAGATCTGAAAAGCTCAGGTATTATTTAAATATTCATTCACATCTGTCTATTATAATGTAAATATTTTGCAGATCCTTAATATGGCATTTTTTTCCACCCCTGTGTTTCCTATAATTAACATGAATGTGCTCAGGGAATATTTTAAATTCAATAATGTTATTAAAAAACAAGCCTCCAAAAACCTCTGACACCCAAGCTTAATGAATTTAATGTTGAAAGGCCAACAGCTTTGAGGAGTCCTTTTTCTGGTTTATTTGGCCTTTGGAGAGCAATTTATTCTTACAAAGTGACAAATTTTAGAAATGTTACAAGTAGAAGACTGATGTCTGAGAAAAGTAGATACCATTGGAATGATTGCTAGAGTATATGTAGCTCTCGATTTATTTGTATCTAGATAAAGAAAAAAATGTATATTTAGTATTAAAATCAACCAAGCATAGTGAAATCTTCCAGTAAATAAGGTAGCTGAGTACTAGAGACTTTCATTCTCCCTACCCCTCTCCCTGCCTCAATTCTCGTGTAGGAAATATTGGAAATAGGGAAGAGTTTCTATCATTTCTGGAATCTGAGGAGGCTGTTATACAAATAAAAAACACTTGGGTAATTTCTTCCTGATATGCTGCACATGGTCCTGTTAACCAGTAGGGACAATAACACTGTGGATATATGATTCAGAGGGTCTGGAGCCCAGTATGCATCTATTCCTAATCAATGGAGTCCAGGGTCAAAATTACCTCGATTAACATTGTTGCTATTGTTATTACTATTATTAACTCACCTGCCAAGAAAGGAGTTTGGCATCTTGGAAGTAAGATTCTGCATTGTATGCACAAGCTGTAGTTTGCAGGGTGTGATGGTGGACAAGTAGACAAAATGGAGAATGTTATTTCTGACAGTGGCTTATGTTTCTGGAGAGATCTCTGCACTGTAACAAGTATTTCTTCTAGCAGAGCAGAAAGTCATACCTGGAAGGGATGGAGGAGGAATTGAATGGAGTGTGTGCTGAAAAACTCTGGACACGGGCAGCTACATAAATCAGAAGCAGCTGTGGCTGATCTGGAAGGGTATTCAAACAGTAGCAGATGTTTCTGTACGAGGCAGTAGCACGTAGGAGGCCAGGTAGAACTAGAGAGCTCTGTGTGTGAGAGGGAGAGGGGAGCTGGTAATCAAGGACATAAAAGGCTACAATAAGGAGCGGCTCTGCCACACAGTTGGCCATCAGATAGAAATCTGGGAGGTCTGACACTTCAATCAGAGGTTTTGCCAGACACAGATATAGTTCAGTTCTACATAGATTTTTCCAAGTTTATATATGTTGTAGCCATTCCTTAGTTTTATTCCTCCTTCCCTTCTTTTGAATCCTTTTGTTAATTTTGCATGTTTCAGGGAAAGAATAATGTAAATTTGTATGTCCTCTGCCATCTTTCCAGAAGTTTTAACATCTCTCTTTTGAGATCCAACCAACAATAAAATGTTTCTTGCATTTTCAAGATGTTCTTTCATTCTGTTGTTTTTCTTTATACTTGAACACACAGATGGTTGGCTTAAATTCAACAGTCCAATTTGCCTCCAGTTGAGGATTTGGATTTAACAATTTGCTGTATCTAATGATTCCCATATTTTTCTCAAGTGTATTAAATTCATATGCTTCTTTTCATTATTATCATCATATTCATTTTTCTATTTTCCTTATTAAAATAGTAAATAAAAGCAAAATGTTATAGAAGAGTATCCTCAAATACTTTTTAAAATAGGACATTATTTTCAAGTGAAAATTATCTTAATGAATCATTAACTTAAATGATCTTGAATGACAATTTAGATATCATAGTAGTTAACATTATAGAGCCTGGAGCCAGTTTTCATTTTTCACTTTCTGGCTATGTGATTTTGGGTAATTTATTTAACCTCTCTGGTTTCTCCATTTTCTTATATATGAAACAGGAATGATAATAGTGACAACTTACCACACAGTGTTCTTGGGATTAATGAGTTAATAGATGTCAGGCACTGAGAACAACACTCTGCTTAATGCAAGAGCTATATTATCTTTTGTCATTAGCATTACCCAAATTTCAGTGAGTAACAGAAATAACAGTGAAGGTACTTGGGTTGATGTCAGGACTTAAGGATTTATTTCATGTAGGTGAGAGGTAAGGTTTTATTATTTTTTCTTTTTTTATTTTGCTTCCAACTCGTTAACTATTATTCCAGTACTATTTACTGAAGAATTTATTTCTGTTAACTTCTTATATCCATTTTAATTCTGTTTTATATTTAATGGTGTTATAAAAGCAATTATTTTTAAACTTTTTATTTTATTACATGAATAATATATGCTCATTTTAAAAGCAGCAGAAAATGCATATGAGGTAAAAACACACCCTTCATATTCTAACTTTGAGAAATGTTTACGTGTATTTCTGTATTAGTTAGAATGAGTTGGGCTATTCTGTGGTTTAAAACAACAACAACTACAACAAGCCTCGGGGATTTAAAATCACCAGAGCTGATTTCATGCATCACTATATATCCATGTGAGGTCATCTGGGGTTTCTGCTCTGCTGTGTATCAGTTTTCTCCCAAAAAGGCAGAACTTAAATGTACCATTCCTTCACACTATTTAGCACAAAGTTTAGGATCTCCAAGTAAAGTGGATAGTCTATTTCTCATGTCTAAAGGTGGTTGGTTCCTTTCGATCTAGAAACCCCACTGATATATCCACAGCATTTTTCAGACACACATCTTATAAATGTGCAATGCATCTCTGCATTCTCACTTTCAATGATCTGTTTTGTGACTTAATTGTAGTTACATTGAGTTTGTTATACTTCAGAATGTACGCTTCTCATAATCACTCCTCTCTTAACGACTCTGTCAAATCCAGAAGATTTACTGGTGTCACACATTCTTTGTTAGACCATTACATTGGGTGAACTTAATAAGTTGGGAGATAAGAATGAGGTGTAGTGGCCACAACCTTGACTTGACCCTGACTTTTAATAGGATTTCTGCCTCAAAAACATTCTCAGCCTCCCCCTATCCCAGTCAGTTTTGGGTTGAGAAGTACTTGCCTCTTTGAACGTCATAGATCTCTGAATTAGTAAACGCTAAGTTGTCATTAATTCTCTTCTTACAAACTGATAAATTGTTTTCTGAAATTATCTGTTGCTTATGTTATCTTTCCACATAGAGCCTGCCCTAACCGGCACACAAACTACTAACATTTTCTATCCATTGCTTCTAAAGATACAAGTTTGTCAGGAACACGCTCTGCCTTCCAAGAAGCTAAAGAAGACAGTTTATCAAATGTTCCATCCCTGCAGTATCCTGGTCAATCATCTTCTCAGCCTCCAGTATTCGTTTTCTTACTACAAATCCCTGAGCTGCAATGCAGTGACCCAAATGTAAGAGCTTTTGGTTGAGTCGTACTCCACTTTTGATATCAGCAAAGATAGATGAGGTTATGCTGTGGTAATAAACAACCTTAATGGTCTACATGAGAAAAGCTTTATTTCCCACTCATACCACATACCCATCACAGGTCAGCCGGGGACTCGCCTTTGCACTGTCTTTACCGCTGCATCCAGACTGGTGGGCAACTCACATTGGGAGTATTTACAGTCAGCAGAAAAGAGGTGCATGGCATATTCACACTTACCCTTAAACTTACCCAGATAAATGCAAAGAAAAATAACTACTCATCACTTGACTGGTCAAAGGAAATTGCTTGGCTGTTCTTAACTTCAAGGGGATGAGGATGTGAAATAAATCCATATGCCTGAGAATAGAACTATAATTCTAAAATTCATTCCCCTTGTATTTCTTTTTCTCTTGCCACCTCACTCCACCTTTGGCCTGTATATCATTTATCTACGTATAGTATTTTGACTGAATGTTTTCTTGTAGTGTTTTCCCATCCGTGTTCTGCTGAACCATTGTGGTATGTCAGAAATCAGGGTAGGTATGGCAAAGGGAGGTACTAAGCATGCAGGACTTTGGCCCCAAATTCAGTTCCAGGAAGCTAGTCATGACATCTCTCCTTTTATTTATTTATTATTATTATTACTATTTTGAGATGGATTCTGGCTCTATCACCTAGGCTGGAGTGTAGTAGTGCAATGTTGGCTCACTGCAACCTCTGCCTCCCAGGTTCAAGCAATTTTCTGGCCTCAGCCTCCCGAGTAGGTGGGACTGCAGGCACACACCACTACTCCTGGCTAATTTTTGTATTTTTTTTTTTAGTAGAGATGGGGTTTCATCATGTTGGCCAGGCTGGTCTCGAACTCCTGACCTCAAATGATCCATACACCTCGGCCTCCCAAAGTGCTGGGATTACAAGCACGAGCCACCATGCCTAGCCACATCTCTCCTTCTAGACACAGCATCAATAATGTGTCTCATGTGTCTTTATTAATTATCATCTTTTCTCCTTGATTAATCTCAGTCTACTGGTTTAAGCCCAAAGAACTATAGATGACCAACCCATTAAAATATTACCAGTGTTTACTTCTGGACACTAGAATTATGGGTTATTGTTTTCTTTGTGTGCACCTGTCCTAGGAAACTTGGAGCTCTGAATTGAGCAACCATGAATCTGCAAGATGGTAAATCCTTGATAGTTTTACAGTGAGAAAATGTTAATGAATAAAGGACAAAAAGTTGCTTTAGACTCTTTACTGTACCTGAAAATTAGAAAATAAAAGTTTTGGAAATAGGCTTAAAACGGGTCAAGATAAAAGCATTTAGACCATAAGAAATTACTTCCCAAATAAGTTTAAGATACAAGTATTTGAGCAGGAATGCACAAATTCCATCTGAGGGAGGGGAAGTCTAATATCTTATGCTTCTATCAGTGGACTAGCTACAGCCGTGTTTTATGTAAATATAAATTGAATTCCTGCAGCAGGCAGGTCACTGTATTTGCTGATGCATAATGAGGGTGCTCAAACTTAGATTGTTTATCCCCTAGAGTCTCATTAAACTAAATATACTTGCCTTAAGCCACCTGCCTTTGGGCAGTTGCAATAGAAATAAAATCAGATTCATTTCCCGTCTTGATAAATTGGCATTAACTACTACTTTATCTGAAATAAGCTTGATAATTAGTGTCTCTGATTACATGGAGAAAACTGTTGAATCTTTTAGAATGCTTTAAAAAATGCAGGCTTTCTAAATTTGCTGCAGTTGAGGGAGGAGATTTGAAAGCCCTGAGCCAGTCATGACTGTGATGAGCGTCATTAAAATAGCAATCTTTTTTTGGAAGCTCATCTTGTCCCAAGTAAGTGTGATTTAGGAATATGGGAACACCTGTTCCCTGGTGGCAGTTTTTACCTCAATGTTCTATTATCTATGATGACTGAGCTCCAGAGAAAGATGTGGATTCTAAGAGTGAAATATCTAATTAAATGATTAATGAGAATTAAAGGTAAGGGCCCTGTATTAGTCTATTCTCATGGTGTTATAAAGGACTGTCCCAGACTGGCTATTTTATAAAGAAAAGAGGTTTAATTGACTCACAGTTCAGCATGACTGAGGAGACTTCAGGAAACTTACAATCATGGCAGAAAGGGAAGCAAACATGTCCTTCTTCACATGATGGCAGGAAGGAGAAGTGCTGACCAAAAGGGGGAAAATCCCCTTATAAAACCATCAGATCTCATGAGAACTCACTCACTATCACAAGGACAGCAGCATGGGGGTAGCTGCCCCCATGATTAAATTACCTCTCACCAGCTCCCTCTCATGACATGTGGGGATTATGGGAACTGCAATTCAAGATGAGATTTGGGTGGGGACACAGCCAAACCATATCAGATCTCTAGGAAATTAACTGTCTCAGGGCCAGGGTCCAGTTCTATGACTATTTTAAATACCACCACCTGCAAATAACTCATGTCAGTTATATTACAGTCAATAACTATTGACTACATACAATAAACACTTATTTCCCTCCATGCTGTGGGCAACTGTTTACCAGGTGTTAGGTGTTGCCAGCTTTTAAGGATGCAGACAGAAAGCAGAGTGAGCTTCTTGCTGCCCCATAATCCCTCCAAAATCTTTTTCTTCTGGCCTCCCCTCTACTAGCTCACATGAAATTTAGTTTAAGACTATCCGCCAGGCGCGATATCTCACGCCTGTAATCCCAGCACTTTGGGAGGCCAAGGTGGGCAAATCACGAGGTCAGCAGATCGAGACCACCCTGGCTAAGACGGTGAAACCCCATCTCCACTAAACATACAAAAATTTAGCCAGGTGTGGTGGCAGGCGCCTGTAGTCCCAGCTACTTGGGAGGCTGAGATGGAAGAATGGCATGAATGCAGGAGGCAGAGCTCGCTGTGAGCCAAGATTGAGCCGCTGCATTCCAGTCTGGGTGACAGAGCAAGACTCTGTCTCAAAAAAAAAAAAAAAAAACTATTGGGGACACTCTTCCATGTTTCTTGGAGCTTCGTTCACATACATTTTCTTGAGGCCACAGAGCCATGTCAGAGAGACTGGCCAGATAGTTCTTTTGACCACCTTACCTGCTTAGAGGGAGTCGACATGGAGTTATGACCATAAGGGATGCCTGGTGGCCTAGTGCAGGCTAGGAAGAAAAAAATTGTGTGTAAGTTCCTTGAATAAGGAGAGAAAGCAATGAAAAAATTAATGATCGGTAAACAATTACAGTAACTGCACACGAATTATTTTATCCAAGTAATAATAATAAAAGTAGTAATGAATATTTCTAGAAAGTTTACTCTGTATTTGGCTACTGTGGAAAAATGCCATGAATTCATTATTCAACTAAACCTTCATATCAAGCCTATGAGACAGAGATTGACTACTCTACCTGGGCCTGGGACAGAAAAGTATCTTCCCCAACTGAGCAGCAGAACTGAAAATAGAATGCAGTCTCTGTGACCCCAGATTCCTGCCTGTGCTTCGCAGGTGGTTTTGTTATATCATGATGAGGCACATGAACCTTGTTCTGAGAGAAATCTGGATACACTGGTAGGTTTCCACTGTGTATGGTATAAGTCTCTGGCTGGCAGCTTACCTTGGTGATTGCCTGGAGAGTGGTTTAGAGGACGTTGACGTTAGACAAAGGATCCTTTATCTCAACAGCCAGGGTAATAATCAGAGCCTGAACAAGGATAATGGCAGAGGCAGCACCTGAGGAATAGATGGATTTAAAATATGTTCATAATAAAAAAGCTAAAGAACCTGGTGATTAATTGGACTTGTGGACTGAGGAAGAAGAAGAAATTGAGTATTTCCAAGACCATGGCCTTTGCAGAAAAACAGAGGTAGATGCTACTATTTAATTGACGGTGGCAGAGTTTTCAAAGTATTCACATTCAATCTTCTAGATTGCAGCACTGAGCCTGAAGTATCTGTAATTTCTCTTTGGGTGACAGAACATGCTGTCATAACTGTAGGTCATGTGAATCTAATGGGTTAAGAGACTCAGAAAATCCTTTAGTAGCAAGCCCAGGATACTTTCTCTGATTTACTCTGTTCCAATGCTTGCTTTATGTTGGGGATTGTACAGATTTGTTTAACTGACAAAGCAAAGCTTAGACTGTTCTTTTCCCAAGAAATAATTTCTTGAGCCACAACAAAGATTGAGATAAAAGAAGAGATTGCCTTTTGTCTACATTTTGTATTCAGTGAGAATTTTTATTTGCTATTTGTTTGCTACTTTATAATATTTCTATTAGAAAATAGTAAAAGGGCTGGGTGCCGTGGCTCATGCCGATAATCCCAGCACTTTGGGAGGCCAAAGTGGACAAATCCGGAGGTCAGGAGATCGAGACCATACTGGCTAACATAGTGAAACCCCGTCTCTATTAAAAATACAAAAAATTAGCCGGGTGTGTGGCATGCACCTGTAGTCCCACCTACTTGGGAGGCTGAGGTAGAAGAATCCTTGAACCTGGGAGGCGGAGCTTGCGGTGAACCGAGATTGCACCACTGCACTCCAGCTTGGGCGACACAGTGAGATTCCTTCTCGAAAACAAAAGAAAACAGTAAAAGCCCATCTTTTAGACCCCCAGAAAGGAAGGGAAAAGCGGACATTGGATGCCATTTCTATCAATCATCTGGGTATAAAAGAGCAAAAACAGCAGTGAACCTGGCTGAATTTGTAAAGCTTGATTGGAGACAAACTTCTCTGTCAGCCTCATCTAAGGTGGGGGTGGAAGGTGCACTCTTCTTAGATGAATGTCTGGACTCACTGACTGGGTATGATAACATATAATTATCACATAACATTATTTTAAGGAATACTAAGCAGACCTTGCTGGACATCTTTTTTCTTTACTTAGGTTTGTCTTTTATAGTTGAGAACATTTCACTCATTGACTAACACAAGTAATCTCCCCTGTGTTGAATGGTTGTCCCCGTCATCATCATGCTGAAACTTAATCGCCATTGTAACAGTATTAAAATGTGGGACATTTAAAAGGTGTTTGGATCATGAGGGCTCCACTCATGGTTGGGAATTGTGCCTTTATAAAACAATAAGTTTGTCCCCCTCTTGCTCTCTCTGGTTCTCTGACCGTCCACTATGTGATTCCATATGCCATGTAATGATGCAGCAAGAATGGCCCTTGCCAGATGGTGGCCCCTTGAACTGTGAGCCAATACATTTCTGTTTGCTATAAATTACCCAGTTTGTGATATTCTGTTACAGCAGCACGAAACAGTCTAAGACATTTGATAATCAGCTGGAAAAGGGAGACCCCAGTTGCATGTAGCACCATGGCACAATACTAGCAATGATAGGCAAAGGTTTAAAGAAGAGTTGGGAAACAAAGACTTTGTTTAATGAAATGGCCATTCTGACTGCAGTGGAGAACTCACTTTTACCTAAGAATCTTCTTTTCATTTTTCTGCCGTCTGAAGACTGAATAAATCCCACTTCTGCTATTTTATTAAGAAGTAACCAGAGTTGTGGGGAGAGAAGTATGGAAGTACTGTATGTTATGCATCTATGCTTATTTGGGTGCTTTTTCCCATAAACTAAAGTTGAAATAGACTTGTATATTCACTGTTTTCAAAATATGAGCTCAAACAAGAATTATGAAGGGTGTGATAATGAAAATGGAATCTGAAGTGTCCTCATGAGAAAAATGTAGTATCATTATGTATAAACAAGGGCAATGGGTAACATATCTCCCCACTTCATGCATCTATATGGTGGTGAACTGAAAATGCTTATGAAAACCTTTTCAGTTTGAAACTTCAGTCAGCATAGGAGAAACCCACAGGATTAGAATTGGCTCTTTTCCTATATTGTTTTTACCAGTTTCCTATTCACAAAAGCAATAGGTTTATTTTTAAGTCTAGGAACGTAGACATTTGTGATAAAGACGAAGTGACATTCACTTACTAATTTCTAATTTTATTCAAATAGTGGGGTTTTTTAAATATTTCACTTTTTTAGGTACTTATGTTTACTCTGTAGTTTTTAACCATTCTAATAATCCTGCAGTATAGGTTAGGAAGATATTTTGTGCTTTATTTGAATGGGAAAACTGAGATGTAGAAAAAGATAAAAACGTCTTGCCCAAAGTCCAAGTCAGGAACGTTTGTAACCTATGTATTGTTTATTCCATGGTATAGCTGTATCAAGACTCATTTAACCTCACTATATTTGAACACTTTGTTTTCAATTTCTTGGTAGATACTAGAATATAAATACATTCATGAATATTTATTGGCAATTTTTAATTGCTTTCCTTTGAATGTTTTTCTACAAACCTTTCTAAATTAAAAAAATCAAATCAACTTAATAAATCTTCAAACACAGATTTATTAAAGTACTTATATTATTTATAATGAACATCTCCATTCAGAGCTGTGGCCTAGATTGTGACTTTCTTACTATCACCTTGATATTTCCAGACATTGCACTGTTCCCAGAATATGGCAGATCCTCAACAACCATTTGTTGAATAGTAATTAATGTTTATTATTATTTTAAGGTTTTGGTTACAAATGAGAGTATCATTATGCTATCTCTAAAGAAACTAATTTACTCCCTTTCTACCATTCTGGACATGAAATCCTATTTTTTCAATTGTAAATTGTTTTGTTAAATATTATAAATGCTAAATATGAATGCAGGGAATTTTGGCTAATTGAAGTGGTAATCAGATGAGTTATGTTTATCGAAAACATTCCACGTGGTAATTTAATCTCATCATTATAATTAAGATCATATTGTTACTTTGATTCAAATTCTCCATTCTCTCTGCCCTTGTGGCCTTTCGATTTTATTGAATAAATGCTCCTCCAGATAGATATTTGAAAAGTAGTATATTTGTTGCCAAGATTTATACTTTAAGAGGCATAAAACTAATTAAACAATTAAAAATGTAATGTCTTTTTCATTTTAGAGCAACAATAAAATAAACAGATTCAATAATCTGAGATTTCAATAAGAAAAAACATTGAATTGTATTACCTTACTATAGAGTGTATCACTCACCACTATTTCTACTGCTATCTTTGGCCATGTTGGATTTCTCAGGGGAGATAAATTTATTAGCATTTTTACCATCACATTTTCTAATAGTCAGTAGCCTTCTTCCTTCAGTGCTAAGGACTAACTGTAGTTTTCTCATACAAATGTTTCCTCATAATTTTTGTTGCAGTAAAGCTTACATACAATGAAATCTATACATGTTAGGTATATAATATGGTAGATTTTGACAAATACATGCACCTATATAACCAATATCCCAATCAAGATACAGAACATTTCAATGACTGCTAAAAGTTCCCTCCTATCCTCAGTCTAGTCACTCTCCACCACTCAAAGGCAATAGTCTATTGTTTGTTTATTGTTGAATATATATCAAATTTGTTTATCCATTCTCTCTTAATGTTCATTTAGACTGCTTCCAGTGTTTTGGCTATAATGAGTAAGAGAACCACAAATCTTCTTATACACGTCTTTCTTGTAGAAGTAAGTTTTCATATCTCTTGCATATGTACCTAAGATTGGAATTGCTGAGTCAGAGGATTGATGTATGGTTAACTTTAGAAGAACTTGCCAAAGAGTTTTCCAATGTGCTCTTTGCAGCAATGTGTAGGAATTCTAGTCATTCCAAAGTCTAGCAACCATTTGGTATTATCAGTCTTAAAAAGATCTTAGGCATTTAGTGATTGTGAAGTTGTATCTCATTGAAGTTTTAATTTGTATTTCCCTAATGAGTAGTGAAGTTTAGTATCTTATCATGTGCTTGTTGGTCATTCACATACGTTCTTTTTTAAAAATTGTCTGCTCAATTCTTTCACTTAATTTTTAAATTTTTTTTTGCCTTTTTCAGGGCTTCATATATATTCTGGATATATATAAGACACATATGTATAAATGTAGTGCAAATGTTGTCTTTCATTTTGTAGTTTGTGTATCAATTTACTTAACAATATATTTTGATGAGCAGAGTTTTTAAATTTTTTATGAAGTCCAATTTGTTTACGGACAGTATGTACAGTATGTATCATGTCCTCTTTAGGTAAATTATCTACTCCAAGGTCAGAAAGATGTTCTACTGTGTTTTCTTCTAACAACTTTATGGTCTGAGTTTCCTGTTTATGTAGATATTATATCTCAGATTATTTTCTGTGTATGCTGAGAGTAGGAATTGAGACTTATTTTTTCCCTTATATATTTACTCAGTTGTCAAATCACCATTTGTTCAAAAGACTTTCCTTTCCTTATTGAATTTAGTTGGTGCCTTTGCTGAAAATCATTTGAACAGGAGGTCTATTTCTGGACTCTTTATTCTATTCTTACAATTGTCTATTCTAATGTCACCACCACACAGTCTTGATTATGGTAGCTTTATAGTAAATCTTGAATTCAGACAGTGGGAGTCCTCCAACTTTGTTTCTCTTTTTAAAGATTATTCGACTATCCTATATTCTTGAATTTTTACATAAATTATAGAATCAGTGTCTTTTCTTCAAGAAAGCCTCCTGGAGTTTTGAGACTGATTGCATTGAATCTATATATCAATTTAAGGAGAATAGATATCTCAGCAGTACTGAGTCTTTCAATGCTGTTTTAATTCTTCTTTAATTTCTTTCAGCCATATTTATTAGTTTTCCATATAGATATTTTGGTCATATTTTATTAATTTCTAAAATATATTTTTGATGTAAAGAGATTTTTTTCTAAAATGTATTTCTTATTGTTTATTGCTAGTTCTTAGAAGCATAATTGATTTTATACATTGATTTTGTGTCCTGTGATCTTAGTAAATCCACATATTAGTTTTCTGTAGATTCCTTAAGGCTTTCCATGTAAACAAACATGTTATTTTCAAATAATAACGGTTTTACTTCTCTTTTAAACTGTATGCCTTTTACCTTTTGTTTTTTGACCATTTCCTTGAAAAGGCTAGGACTTGTAGTAAAATGTTTAGCAGAAATTGTTAGAGTGGATAGGACCCCTGTCTTTCAAATATTAGTAGAAGGGGGTTCAGTCACTATGAAATATAATTCTAGCAGTAGGCTTTTTATTTGCACACTTATAATGTTAAGAAAATTTTCTTTCATTTTTAGTTTGCTGAGAGCTTTTATAATTTATTGAAGTAATCATATGGTTTCACTATTTTTTTAAATTCCAACAATCTCCAGAACTATACAACCTTCATCCTCACCTTCTAGCTCTCGGCTCCTTAGCAGGCATCTTTGCAATGCCTCATGCAGTTCCACCTTTGAAGTGCCAAACTCAGTCCCAGCTAAGTACCTGCAGTGACTATCCCTGCACACTTCTGTTCCCACTCCCACTCTGCATAGCTTATCTTCTTCAGTGTCCTATCTTGCAAATTACAGCCCCTTCCACATTTAAGAACTTCTTTCTCTACTACTTTAGTTCTGGGAGACACTCTGGCCCTTTGCTGAGTCAGTGGTAGCAAAACACCCCAGGCAGAACAGTAGAGCAATCTTTGGGCTCACCTTGGGCGTTTCTTTTTTCTCCAGGATCACAGCCCAGGACTGTGATCATCAAAAACAATCAAGAATATTTTTCAGTTCCTTTCAAGAATAAAACCATTAGTGGAATAGGGTGTCAAAGAGAAAAGAATATATAGAAGAGAAAAGTGGGCCCCTCACATTTAAAAAAAAGTGATCATATGGAAAAATGTGATGCCTAATTACTTTCTATGATACAATGCACATATTATAGGCACGTTTCAGTTTATAACAGTTCTACTTGATCATCTCTGTGTTGTGTAGTAATTTTAAAATTGCAGAATTTATCATATGTGGTTTATGACAGTGATGTTGTACTGTGGGAAGCACTCCATATAAGAAAAATTACTACTGGTCTTAGAAGCAAATAAACATGACTCTAAGGAGTTGCCAACATGCTGAATTTTCATGTTCTCATCTGTTAAATGAAGATACTATTATTTGACTGTCAATATTGGTGTGAATAATCCAGGTAATGTTTGTAAAACACTCAGCATCAAGCTTTATCTGGAATTTAGCAGGAGATCATTAGATGATGCTGATGATAATGATGGTGATGAAACACAAATATTTTATCTTATAAGCTAAAATACAGTGAGCTTTCTGGGAGTATCTTCTCTAAGAAACGATCAGTAACTTATTTACAGTTTTCCTGACACTGCCTGAGACAGGCTGGTAAAAATGTTATCTGGATGAGATCCATGGAAATCTGTTTAACTCTGCTCCTGCCCTTTTTAATCAATTCATCATGGAAAGTGCTTTATGGAAAGCAGCAAGTACTGTCATTACCCTACTGCACAATCCTTCTTTCATATTTTGATTCCACAAATGTCACATATTTGATGACTTTAAAAGTAATCTTTATGGGAAGTGCCTTGCTTAATATACAGTAGTGAAGAAGTCCCTCCTCCCTCCCCAAAGAATCATACATTTATGGTGAGGGTAGGAAAAAAAATAGAATGCTCTCTAAGGCAACAAAAGTCAAAGCTGAGGGATGAATATTTCTAGATAAATGAGATAATTAGAACAATTAGAAACAAATGCAGAATAATTGCATATTTCTTTTAGCTATTTATACAGTGAAAGTTCTGGGGCAAGAACTATGCTTTACATGTGCTAGCTTCAACTGGGTGCACTATTGGTACTAAAAAAAAAAAGGTTGCAAGTAAATTTTGCTATTATTTCCAAGGAAAATTCACTTGGAAAAGGGCATTGCACTTACATAGCTTAATAATGGATTATAATTTCTAAAACATTCAAAAGCTAATTTATACATCTTTAACTTATCCCAATAAAACAAAAAAAACTAGTGTTCTGAATCAAGTTGTTTATGTGATCTATGTGATCTAGATTTTCGGCAGACTTTTTATGTGTGATGCATCACACAGTAGGAGAATAAATAAAGGTAAAGTATTGTATGTGTGTAATGTCTATGTATCAATTTATATAGTATAGTTTATATAACATTCTTCCAAAATGATTTCAAATGGATTACTAAAAAAAGTTGTAAGTAGAATTCAATTTAAAAATTGACTAAACTCAGGCAAATGGAAAATGAAAATAATATATTTTGGTTTTATATTTACTAAGATAACTAAGTTAGATGACTTAAAAAATTAGAAAACGCTGTGAATTAACCTTTGATTATGAAAGTATTTAAGAAACTTACCTAAACATAAGAAAAGTTTAAAATAAGAACAATATTATGTCCTATATGAGAAATCAAGAACAATCTGCAGGAGAGAGAGTGTGGAGGCACCTAGCTGGAAGAGAATAGGAAAGCTGGTGTGGAATAGGAAAGTGTGATCCTGAGAAAGAAGGCTCCCAATAAGTAGTTCAGGCTCAACTGAAAGGAGAAAAATGAGCAGTGTAAATTTCTGGTGGAAGGGTGTCCAAATTACTTAAAAAAATGTGGAGTCTAATATTTTATTTTGAGATTATTTTTCTGTTCTGAGCAGTAAACCAGACCTCTAGTTTATTCCTGAAACCTAAGTAAAAGTTCACTAAATGCTGCAACTGCATGATTGATGCTTTGCTTAAAAAATTAAAGGAGAGGGCCAGTGCCTCTGCACAGGGTGAAGTGGAGTGGGCACCAGGAGTCAACCTGAGAAGAGGCAACCGAACCTGAAGGCACAAATGACCAGGAGAATGTAAGCTTTCACATTACCCACCCGGGAAGCCATCCTCAGATATCCGAAGAAATGTGTCAAAATTCCCAAACACATGTGGAGTGGTCTTGAGCTATTTCGTTGGATTTTCAAGGTACAAATGAACTAGAAATCTGCAGTTTTTAGACACAGTTTTTTATGTCACTTATTATACAACAACAACAAGAACAACTATAATATAAATGAAGTAATATAACATTTAAGAAACCTACATTTTTTGTTTCACTGAAGCATAGATACCATAAAGGATTGTTTTAAAAAATGTGTATTTGTTTTACATACATTAACCAAAGACAATTACATAATTTAAGGCAAATTATTAAGGAATATATAAGTTTTATTAAATTATGTAGTTGTTTATCTGTAAATGGATACACAAAAAGTATGTTAGGTAGGTTGCTTCTATCAGGTTGGTTATGGATTCTTCTTACAACATCATTTATGCTAATAAATATTTTGGCAAATAAAGAGGAGAAATAATTATCCGCAGCTAGTTGTTTACATGGTTTTATATGTATAGTTGATGGTATACATATAAATCATTAGATATCAACTGGTTTCATAGAAAAATAATATTGACTGATTAAGTTTGGGAAATCCAAGTCAACAGGAAATTTTACCAGTGAACAACTGAAACATAAGCTCCTTTGAACCCCAGCTGAGTAAAATTAGCCTGCAATGTTTTTTAAGCAACAGTCACTATACAAGTGCTAAAGGCATTTATTGTCTTTTAGAAAACAAAAAACAAAAAACAAAAAAAAAAACCCATGCACTTTAATATTTCAAATTTCTTGAAAATGCGAAACAGTAATTAGGCCATGTTATGAGCTAAAACCTGGCCAAAATTAATATTTTAACTTAGCTATGCCCTATGAGAGAAGCAACCCACGCCAGTAAATATTGGTTTTAATATTTATGAAAATGAATCTGGCTAAAATAATCATTTTGATTTACAAAAAAATTCCCTTTTCACATTGATCAGCCAAATCCCATCTCAGCTTGTGTATCAGTCAAATTTTAAATCATAATTCATATGTTAAAATACACCAACTGTCTCAAATTTAACTTGTAGTTTATTCAATAAGTCAAATATAAACTTTCTCTTAAAGTTAATAATGCCACAAAAAACGCTATTTTTATAATGATTACTACCTGCCATAGTATTTGTGGAAAATATCTGCATGGTAACATGGTAGGAAGTGTGATGTTTGATACTGAGTGTCACCTTGATTGGATTGAAGGATACAAAGTATTGATCCTAGGTGTGTCTGTGGGTGTTGTCAAAGGAGATTAACATTTGAGTCAGTGGGCTGGGGAAGGCAGATCCACCCTTAATCTGGGTGGGCACAATCTAATCAGCTGCCAGGGAATATAAAGCAGGCAGAAAAAATGTGAAAACTGAGAGATGGGCCTGGCTTCCCAGCCTACATCTTTCTCCCATGTTGGATACTTCCTGCCCTCGAACCTTGGACTCCAAGTTCTTCAGTTTTGGGACTCAGAATGGCTCTCCTTGCTCTTCAGCTTGCAGACAGCCTATTGTGGGACCCTGTGATCATGTAAGTTAATACTTAATAAACTCCCCTTTAGTACTATTAGTTCTGTCCCTCTAAAAGAACCCTGACTAACACAGGAAGAGGGTCCAATTTTGTCTAGTCAGCAGCACAGGTTTAACCATCAGGCAGATTAAAGATCAAATCACATATTCACTTGTGAGCCTTTGGTGGAGTCATTTAACCTTATGTGCTTCTGGCTTTCTCAAATAAAAAATAGGAGTTAAAAGAAAAAAAAAAAAAAAACAGGTACTTCAATATTTAAATTTCTTGAAAATGCCAAACCCTGGTTGAAGCCAGGGTGAATGTGGAAATGAGATATATACATATATATACACACAAACATACATAATATCTGACACATAGTAAGCTCTTAATAAGGAGGCTTATTAACTCATATACATAGTCTGACTTATTTAATATTTATTTTCTTCATTCTAATAACACATTTTTAAATTTTAATGAGTGTGACCAATACTTATGATTGATCCACATAAGAAACAAGAATTGTCATAAATTTGTTATAGTGTTTTCAGGAAAACTTTGCCAGTTATGTTCACAGTTTATAATTAGCCAAATAGAAAGTCTAGCACATTTATATATTATGTAGATCTTATTTTAAAATGTAGCAATATGCAAAACGTAGTTTAGTAAATTTGCCAAAAACCTAACCTATTAATTTTGGATGGTAAAATATGGGTAGTTATTATTCTTTGTTCTTTTTAGAATTAAAAAAATTATTCAAAAATAAAAATACCCAAAATTTTAAAGTGTTTAATTTTGTCTTGATGATTTTTAGTGCTATAGGTGGCCAATAGTTGGATTCTTTTTTGTTGTTTTTGTTTTGTTTTGTCTTAGTATCTTCAAAAGACTGGTTCTTATACTTTGTATGGGTGTTGCTAAATTCACATGAAGCTATATGTTCTTTGAAATCAAGAAATTGATCCACAAATTTGTCTCTGAGAAAATAAGACAAATGGAAAATAATGTTTCTTGAAGAGTTAGAGACAAGAATATATTTGGACACTTCTTGGAAGGTGTAGGACAGAGTGCGAGGCCACTGGGACACTGGTACCAGTGTAAGCCCCAGCAAGTTGGCCCTGAGAAGTTATCAGGGACAAGGAAGGGTGCAGAGGCTGCAAGAGGAATTCTTTGATTTTCCTGCTTTCACAGAAGACGCCCTGCTTGATGATACCCTTGTCTATTATTTCCAAGTGCTGAAAAAGAGAGAGATGTGTATCCAATTTAAGGTCATCTGCAAAATACAGGAAGGCAAAGATGCTCAGCTGTCTTGGTACGAGTTGTAAGTTAAATTTGAGTTCTGATATTAACTCACTGTGATAAATCTTCTCATAGATACGGAATGATGATAAATACATGTGGAAAAAAATAAAAACATTAGTGAGATCTCACTTCTTCAGTCTTTCATCACAAATATTAAGAGACATAAAAAAGTAACTAATTTTTAATTAACTACAATGAGCCAAAGGGGATTGGCACATGAAAGAGGTAAAAGATCAAGCTAGAATTCCACATACTTCACCCTAAATATTAGCGGTACTCTTTTATGGAAGGTTTGTGACTTTAAGAAAACTTTTAAAATGCAGCATGAACCCAAAAAAGCATCAATGTGAATTCACCAAATCACACCCCTTTCTGAGAACTTATATATAGATATAAGCTCTATTCAGGCTTGGTTTTTATTTTTGACATCACAGCCTATCTTTATTATCAAGAAAATGCCATGAGACTCTGAGAGAACTTTTCAAAACTAGTGAAGTGAAAATGTTTAGGATCTAAAGGTGTCTTAACGAAAAATAAATAAATAAAAAACCATTAGTCTATACATTAGTCAAATTATTGAGAATCCAATTTGAAGTACTTTTAATAGGAACAACTTGTACTAAGAAGGATTTTGGAAAACTTCAAGAAAGCTTTGGGCAAATATTTTTCATTTAATTGGGATTGAGTTGCCTCCTTGGTGTTTCAAGTTGATTATGAATCCACATGCACATTTCATCTTTGCTCTTTTCCTCTGGATGAAATCCTTTATTAATACAAGAGATCATTGACCTTAGAGCTTAAATTTTTTTAAAAACCTTTTTAAAATGTGACTTTTGCTGACATTTAACAACAAACAGCAAAGCTGATTTTTTTCTCTCCTCCGGTTGGGAACTTGGCAGAGTCATTTAATTTGTAGTGCTTTCAACCTACAGGAAAAAAACAAAGTGACTGTACTTTGATTTCCCTGTTTGATGATCCTGAATAAAATGCAAATATGTTATATAAAAATTTTAACAGACAGCCCGATATACTCAGACTTATACATATAGTTTTCATGCTACTGGACATCAAAAACAATACATTGTACTGTCTGTGTAAATCACCCCAAACACTCAGCAAGTAGCATCATTTTTTAATGAAGATGCTTCTATGTATTCAACATACGCCAGTGCCAATGACTGTGTGGAAGCTGTATTATTCCTCCTCTTATCTACAGCTCACTTGCATGCACCCTTGAATCATTTTGAGCACACCCAATCTGTAAAGCACTCAACATGATGCTGAGTGGGAAAAACTCTCATGTAAGTGGGGCACTTAATTTATGCCATATATGGCAGTGAGAAAAGTCAGACAAATATTCTAAAGCCCAACACTGACTGTGCCAAAGTGTGCCATTGACAGTGAAGAGAAAAAGAAAAGTTGTATAAAAATAACAAAGCAACTGGCGCTCTATCTTTAAGCCTTTACTCTTAACTACAAAAAAAACTAAACCCAAAGTATTCTTCCCTGATTTTTTTTTTTTTTAGTCAAAGAAATTCCCATCAGCTCATAGAAAGCAGCTGTGTATGTACGTTAACCAGTATCAATTTATAGGTGTGGATGTTTGAGTTGTGGCATGTACTTGGTTATGACCAATAGCTCACAACTGAATTATCACTAAAACATTCCATTAAAGTTGTTAGATTTTGTGGTAGCACTATCATAATCTCATTATTTGTGCAGTGGTATAATAGATACTAGAAATTAATACATTTAACTTATTAATAAATTTACTTAAGGAATTAAAAAATTGCAAGTTGATTCCTCTTGTATTATTAAAATTATCTACATATCAATTTTATAAGATGGAATTTATTAATGTATTTATGCAGCATATGGCATTAACCACTGCTTTTTTTTTTACCCTGAAATCTACTTTCTTTTAGTTGTAATTATTTTTTATTTATATGATCAATATTTATTATATGCCTGTCATGTGTGAGGCACTTTAGTAGCTGCTGGGAATCTGTAAATGAGGAAAACACAGTCTCTGCTTTCAAGTAACTTGCATTGTTATGGAAATAGGTTGAAATGTGAAATGTCAACTTGAGACAACTGGTTACATGTTCCGCTTGCCTTTTGACAAAAAGGTATTGTTTTTGAATCATGAGTTTACCTGGCACATTGAGTTTATTTTGAAATGGTTTGGGTAGATAGAAGATTTTAATTTAACTAGAAAATATATTTCATTTTGGAGCCAAAGTCTCGCTCTGTCACCCAGGCTGGAGTGCACTGGCGCTATCTCGGCTCACTGCAACTTCCACCTCCCCGGTTTAGCTATTCTTGTGTTTGAGCCTCCTGAGTAGCTGAGATTTACAGGCACCTGCCACCATGCCTGGCTAATTTTTTTGCATATGTAGTAGAGACGGGGGTTTCAACATACTGTCCAAGCTGGTCTCAAACTCCTGACCTCAGGCAATCCACCCACCTTGGCCTCCCAAAGTGCTGGGGTTACAGGCATAAGCCACCGCACCCGGCCAAACTATATTTCTTTATTGTCAGTTTTTGGAGTAGAAAGAGATCAAGGTACCAGTTTAAATGTAATTCTCTGTTTATTTACTTATGTACTGACTTGTTTTTGTGGAGGAGATCTATGATAATTGCAGTAGAACGTGATTAAAAGCACATGTTTTGGAGTTAAACCACTGGAAGAATATTCATTAAAATGAGTAAAATGTCATAAAAAGTTGATTTGGGAAGGGTAAATCAGGAGTTTGTTTCTGGAAATGTTAACTTTATAATGGAATGTTAGATTTGAGTGAGTTGTCTAGTGAACAATTGGGTAAATGAATACAGTATTTGGAAGAACCCCAACTTAGTGATACACATTTTAAATCATACTGTATTTAAGATCTTGGGAGTAAATGTAAAGCAAAAAGATAGAAGAAAAGAATAGATGTCTGAGAACTGAGTTAATATAAAGCTGTCAGGATTGAGAAGAGAGGAAGAGAAACCAGCAAAAGACACTGAGAGCATATGAGGTTGGAGGAGAACCAAGAGCATATGAGCATATGAGGTTGGGGGAGAACCAAGAGAATGGTGAGCCAGAAGACAAGAGAAAAAATGGCTTCAGTGGAGGAAGTGATTCACCACGTTCAATGCTGATGGCTGCCTGAATAACATGGGGACTTGACTAATGGATTTATGAGTAACCTTGACAAGAACAGTCTCAGTGCAGTGAAGCAAAAGCCTGAATGGAAGGAGCTAGAGATGTTGCAGTTTGAGTACATAGGAGTGGCAAAAAAGATTTTTGTGGTGATGGAATATTTATCTTTATTGCAGTGATGACAACATAAATAAGTGTGTAATAAAAATGACATATATGCATTATATACATATGTTTAAACATATAAATATATATTTTAGGCCAGATGCAGTGGCTCACGCCTGTAATCCCAGCACTTTGGGAGGCCGAGGCCAGCGGATCACGAGGTCAGGAGATCAAGACCATCCTGGCTAACATGGCAAAACGCCGCCTCTACTAAAAATACAAAAAATTAGCCGGGTGTAGTGGCGCTCGCCTGTAATCCCATCTACTTAGGAGGTTGAGGCAGGAGAATCTCTTGAACCTGGGAGGCGGAGGTTGCAGTGAGCCCGGATCTTGCCGCTGCGCTCCAGCCTGGACGACAGAGTGAGACTCTGTCTCAAAAAACAATAAATAAATAAATACATATATACTTACATGCATACATACATATTTTAAACATATATGAGGATCAGTTTCCTGGTTTAGGTATTTATTATACTTATATAACCTGTGATCACGGGGTAAGAAGGGTGAATGAACCTCTTTGTACAAATACTGCAATGTCCTGTCAAGCTATACTTTAAAAAAAAAAAAAAAGATAAAGAGCCTTGGGGCAGAACACCTGGATTCAAGTCCATGCTTTGCTTTTTACTTACTACAGGACCTCAATTTATTTAATCCCTTTGTATTTGTAATAAACCTACTCCATATGTTTGTTGTGAGAATTAAGTGGATTAATTTCTGTTAATTGCTGAGGACAATGCATATTTCATAACAGGTACTATTTATATTTTGACTATTATTATTCCTCAGATAAAGGAATTGACATTTCAATAGGTTAACCTGTTAAAATCATATAGCTCTGGAATAACTAACTGTAAACTCAAATCCTACTATGTCCAGTCTCTTTATTAAACGCTATTCCTTGTTAAACAAAACAAAATAAAAGCCTCACTGGAATGAGTGAGATCAAGAGAGAATGAGAGGCCAGGCTCACACCTGTAATCTCAGCACTTTGGGAGGCTGAGGCAGGAGGCTCACTTGAGGCTAGAAATTTGAGAACAGCCTGGGCAGCATGATGAAACCCCATCTCTGCTAAAAACACAAAAATTACCCGGGTATGGTGGTGCATGCCTGTTTATCCCAGCTACTTAGGAGGCTAAGGCACGAGAATCGCTTGAACCCAGGAGACTGAGGTTGCAGTGAGCCCTGATCCTGCCACTGTATTCCAGCCTGGGTGACTGTCTCTCAAAGGTGGGGTGGGGGTGGGGGGGAATACAGAATAGAGAGAGAGAATGAAAGACAAGGAATTGAAACAGAATATATAGATAATGCTTTTGAGTTCCACGTGTTCTTTCATTAAAACTTCAATGAGAGCGAGCGAGCGAATGAAAGGCAAGGAATTGAAACAGAGAATACAGACAACGCTTTTGAGTTCCATGTGTTCTTTCATTAAAATGTCAATGAGAGAAAGAGAGAGAGAGAAAGAAAGAGAATGAAAGGCAAGGAATTGAAACAGAGAATATAGACAACGTTTTTGAGTTCCATGTGTCCTTTGGTTGAAACTTCAATGACTACAGCACGAATGATTTTAGTGGGCTTATGCTAATGTGCAACAAAAGCACAGACATTTTAGAAATGGTAACAGACCAGATGGATACTGTCTATTCATTTGGAGATCCATTTTAGTTCCATTGAGCTCCATTATGACTCCCTAGTAACGTGTCTCAAAATATACATTTCATGAAAATTTTACCAAAGTGAAAAATGTTTTATATATATTTTATATGATGGAAAAATCATGCAACATTTCTTCACTATCTAGTTACAGCACTTTAATATTTATTTTATTACTGTTTATAATTCAATAATAACTTATAGATTAGTTTAATAGTGGTTAAGAGAACAGAACAGTTTCTATGAGCTCTGGGACTTTGAATAGGTTTGTTCCCAAGTTATCTCACTGAATAAATGAAGATAATTACAGTGCCTACCTGACAGTATGGTTTCCCAATAGTATCACAAATTTATACGCTAATACTTTTAAAAAAAAATTCCATAGGTTATTGGGGTAAAGGTGATATTTGGTTACAAGAGTAAGTTCTTCAGTGGTGATTTCTGAGATTTTGGTGCACCCATCTCCTGAACAGTATACACGGCACTCTATTTGTAGTCTTTTATTCTTTGCTCCACTCCCACCCTTCCCCTCAAGTCTCCAAAGTCCATTCTATCATTCTTATTCCTTTGCATCCTCATAGCTTAGCTTCCACATATCAGTGAGATCATACAATGTTTGGTTTTTTATTCCTGAGTTACTTTACTTGGAATATTAGCCTCCAATCTCATCCAGGTTGCTGCAAATGCCGTTAATTCATTATTTTCTACGGCTGAGTAGTATTTCATTGTATAGGTACAGCACAGTTTCTTTATCCATTCATTGATTGATGGGCATTTGGGTTGGTTCCACAGTTTTGCAGTTGTCTCTCTTGAGATGATCATGTGATTTTTACTTCTGTTTATGTGGTGTATCACATTTATTGACTTGCGTATGTTAAACCATCCCTGCATCCTCAGTATGAAACCCGCTTTATCATGGTGAATTATCTTTTTGATATGTTGTTGGA
Source organism: Mandrillus leucophaeus (assembly GCF_000951045.1). Taxonomy (NCBI): domain Eukaryota; kingdom Metazoa; phylum Chordata; class Mammalia; order Primates; family Cercopithecidae; genus Mandrillus; species Mandrillus leucophaeus. The sequence goes on from NW_012101418.1 coordinate 118,495, forward strand.
TTCGGGTAGCTAGTATTTTGTTAAGGATTTTTGCATCTATGTTCTTCAGGGATATTGATTTGTAGTTTTCTTTTTTGGTTATGCCCTTTCCTGGTTTTGGTATTAGAGTAACGCTAACTTCATAGAATTAATCAGGGAGGGTTCTCTCTTTCTCTATGTTGTGGAATAGTGTCAACAGTATTGGTACCAATTCTTCTTTAAATGTCTGGTAGAATTCTGTTGTGAATCTGTCTGGTCCTGGACTTTTTCTGTTGGTAATTTTTTAATTGCCATTTTAATCTTGCTGCTTGTTATTGGTCTGTTCAGGGTAACTAATTGTTAATGATTTAAACTAGGAGGGTTGTATCTTTCCAGGAATTTATCTCTCTTCTAGGTTTCCTAGTTTATGTCAGTAAAGGTGTTCATAGTAGCCACGAATGATCATTTGTATTTCAGTGGTATCAGTTGTAATATCTCCCATTTCATTTTTTATTGAGGTTATTTGGATTTTCTCTCATCTTTTCTGGGTTAATCTTGCTAATGGTCTATCAATTTCATTTATCTTTCATATTTTTTTGTTTTAATTTCATTTAGTTCTACTCTGATCTTGGCTATTTCCTGTCCTCTGCTGGGTTTGGGTTTGGTTTGTTCTTGTTATAGTTCCTTGAGATGTGACCTTAGATTGTCAGTCTGTGCTATTTCAATCTTTTTGATGTAGGCATTTAGGGCTATGAACTTTCCTCTTAACACCACCTTTGCTGTATCCCAGAGGTTTTGAAAGGTTTTGTCACTATTGTCATTCAGTTAGAAGAATTTTTTAATTCCCATCTTGATTTCATTTTTAACCCAATGGTCATTCAGAAGCAGGTTAACTTCCATGTATTTGCATGGTTTGAAGGTTCCTTTTGGAGTTGATTTCCAGTTTTATTCCACTGTGGTCTGAGAGTGCTTGATATAATTTCAATTTTCTTAAATTTATTGAGGCTTGTTTTATGGCCTATCATATGGTCTATCCTGGAGAAAGTTCCATGCGCTGTTGAATAGAATGTGTATTCTGTGGTTGTTGGATGGAATGATCTGTATCTGTTAAGTCCATTTGTCCCAAGGTATAGTTTAAATCCATTCTTCGCTAACTTTTTGTTTTGATGATCTGTCTAGTGCTGTCAGTGGAGTATTGAAGTCCCCTACTATGATTGTGTTGATGTCTATCTCATTTCTTAGGTCTATTAGTAAATGTTCGATTAGTTTGAGAGCTCCAGTGTTAGGTGCATGTTATGTTTAGGATTGTGGTATTTTTCTGTTGAACAAGGCCTTTTGCCATTATATGTTCTTCTTTGTCCTTTTTAACTGTTGTTGCTTTAAAGTTTGTTTTGTCTAAGACTAGCTACTCCAGCTTGCTTTTGGTGTCCATTTGCATGAAATGTCTTTTTCTACCCTTTAAGTTTATGTGAGTCCTTATGTGTTAGGCGAATCTCTCAAAGGCAGCAGATGGTTGGTGAATTCTCATCCATTCTGAGGTTCTCTATCTTTTAAGTGGAGCATTTAGACCATTTACATTCAATGTTACTATTGAGATATGACACACCGTTCCATGCATCATACTATTTGTTGCCTGTGTACCTTGGTTTTTTTTTTTGTTTTTTAAATTGTATTTTTGCTTTGTAATTCCTGTGAAATTTATGCTTTAAAAAGATTCTGTTTTCATGATTTCCAGGATTTGTTTCAAGACTTAGAGCTCCTTTTAACAGTTCTTTTAGTGGTGGCCCGGTAGTGGCAAATTCTCTCACCATGGTTTGTCTGAAAAAGACTATCTTTCCTTCATATTGATGCTTAATGTCACTGGGTACAAAATTCTTGGCTGCTAATTGTTTCATTTGAGGAGGCTGAAAATAGAACCCCAAACCCTTCTAGCTTGCAGGTTTTCTGCTGAGAAATCTGCTGTTAATCTGATAGTTTTCCTTTATAGGTTATTTGGTGCTTTTGTCTCACAGCTCTTAAGATCCCTTCCTATATCTTAACTTTAGATAACCTGATGACAATGTGCCTAGGCAATAATCTTTCTGTGGTGAATTTCCCAGGTGTTCTTTGTGCTTCTTGTATTTGGATGTCTAGGTCTCTAGCAAGGCCAGGGAAGTTTCCCTCAGTTGTTCCCCCAAATATGTTTTCCGAACTTTTAGATTTCTCTTCTTCCTCAGGAATGCTTATCATTCTTAGGTTTGATCGTTTAACATAATCCCAGACTTCTTAGAGGCTTCATTCATATTTCCTTATTGTCTTTGTTGGATTGAATTCATTCAAAGCACTTGTCTTCAAGTTCTGAATTTCTTTCTTCTACTTGTTCAATTCTATTGCTGCAGCTTTCCAGAGAATTTTGCATTTCTGTGTGTCCAATGTTTCATGAAGTTGTGATTTTTTATGTATGTTATCTATTTAATTGAATATGTCTACCTTCACTTCTTGTATTATTTTTTGGTTTTCCTTGCATTGGGCTTCACCTTTCTCTGGTGCCTCCCTGATTAGCTTAATAACTTCCTGAATTCTTTTTCAGGTAAACAGAGATTTCTTCTTGGTTTGGATCTATTGCTGATGAGCTAGTATGGTTTTGGGGGAGTGTTAAAGAGCCTTTTTTTGGTCGTATTACCAGAGTTGGTTTACTCGTTCCTTCTCATTTGGGTAGGCTCTGTCAGAGGGAAGGTCTAGGGCTGAAGGCTGTTGTTCAGATTCTTTTTTCTTACGGGGTGTTCCCTTGATGTAGTACTCTCCCCTTTTCCTATGGATGTGGCTTCCTGAGAGTTGAACTGTAATGATTGTTCTCTCTCTCCTGGGTCTAGAAACCCAGCAAGTCTACCAGGCTCTGGGCTGATACTGGTGGTTGTCTGCTTTAGTTCTTCCCTCGCCTGTGCATTCTGGACACAGGATTGACACCCTCCCCTGAGTTCTGGCCAGGAGGCTTCTCCACCTGTTCGAATTGTGACAAAATTCAGCTGGAGACTTCCTACTCCCTGTGGCATTTCCCCCACGCTGCGGGCCACCCTCTCAAATGATCCCTCTGATACCAGGCAGGAATGGACTGCTTGAAGACCTGCTAAGCTCGCAGAGCCTTTCCTGCTGTTCCCTCTATGCCTGTATTTCGCTTGGCTCTCTAAATTGACTCGGCTCCAGGTAAGGTTGAAATCTTCTCCCGTAAACTAGACCTTCAGTTTCCCCAGTGGGTGTGTGTGTTCAGGGGCAGATGATCTCCTTTTCCCACTTTTGCAATTTGGGCACTCAGAGCATCTGGGGTGTCTCCTGGGTCCTGCAGGAAAAATCTGCTTTCTTGAGAAAGTCTATGGTTCATCTTGGGTTTCCTGATTTATTACTGTAGTTGTTCTGGAGCCAGAATTCATGACGTGGGCTTCCACATGGTGCCCTGTCTGTCTGACTCAGAGTTGGAATCTAGTCCAGCCTTCTGTCTGCCATGATGGATGCGAATACATTTTTAAAAAATAGAGAAGATTCTGGCATGCAATAAATAGTCAATATTTGTTAGCTATTAATAGTATTAATCAGTACATTTTTCAAGTGATGATATCTATACATAATAAGTTAGCAAAGGAATAACAGGTAAATTAGACTGCAAAAGATTTAAAGTAGAACTGAAATAATTTTAAATATTGCATTTTTGTTTGTTTTTTGAGACAGAGTCTCACTCTGTCTCCCAGGCTGATATGCAGCAGCATACTCTCTACTCACTGCAGTCTCAGCCTCCCAGATTCAAGTAATTCTCATGCCTCAGCTACACAAGTAGCTGGGACCACAGGCATGTGCCGCCACGGCCGGCTACTTTTTGCATTTTAAGTAGAGACGGGTTTTCACCATGTTGAACAGGCTGGTCTCAGACTCCTGGCCTCAAGTGATCCGCCCACATAGGCCTCCCAAAGTTCTGGGATTACAGGCGTGAGCCACTGTGCCAAGCCAATATTGTGCTTAAGAAGTTGAGTAATTTTTATGTACATTTTAGGATTGTTAGGCAAATCTAAAAATCAAATAACTAATGAAGTTACAATAATAAATTAATGTTTCCTCTTAAAAATTGGAGAGATGGAGGGCATTGTATGATCTCCTCATAGAATACTCATGAAAAATAAGGAACATATCATATGTACAGTGTTTGGCACAGAGCTTGAATAAAACAAACACTGAAATCTTAGCTATTATTATTACTGCTATTGTTATTCTCATGTCGTTCTACAGATACTTTTCTTTTTGGTCTTAGCAATTGTATACTGTGCTTATCTATGGCATTATAGCAAAGTCTGCCAAAGTACTTCTAGTATTGATATTTTTTTTCCCCTATTTTGGTAACAGAACCCCTTGAATTATATTTGGACATATATTTGCCCAGTTAGAGACTACATTTACCATTTTCTCGGCAATTAAGTTCAATTGCCATTATTTTCCTGCCTTGTGACTAAGTTCTCAAATATGAAATACGAGAAAAAAACATTTTTTTTTTCTAAGTCATTCCACTAAAATAACTGGGCAGATTTCCCTTTCTTTTTACCCCTTTTCATAAACGGAATCTGAAGGATCATGCTGGTAATTAGCCTTGACCAGGCAGAGCAAGCTAACATTTTAGGACAGTGGTTTATAAAATGTAGCCCCAAGTAGCATCAGCCGATTCCCACTGACACATGTAAGTTTGCTAAGAATGCAAGTTTTCAGGTCCCATTCCAGACCAACTGAGTCAGAAATGCCAGGGGTAGATTCAGCAATCTGTTTTGACATGCTCTTCAGAAGATTCTGATGGACGTAAAGTTTGAGAATTACTTCTTTAGGGATTAACAGAGCAGCAAGGTAGAAGGCCCCTAAGTCTCCAGATGACTTTATGAAGCAGAGATAACACATATTTTGTATGTTATACAGCAGAGTCACCCCTCCTCCATAGACTATCCACTCTTACGTGAGAGACAAATTCTATTTTGCTTGAGCCACCAGATTTTTGTGTTCCTTTGTTGCAGCAGCTTAGCAGGCACTCTAATTAAAGCTGTAGAGTACCTTTGACTTCTCAGTTTATAACCAGCCAACTTTAATGGGGAAATAACAAGCAAAATTTTCCTTGAAGAGCTATTAATAATCAAACACTATTTACAGAGGAGTAGGAAAAATTGACTGGCTTTCAATTAACTTGATCTATTAATCAAAAACACATATAATACACACTCATAAACTCACAGACACACATTACACATAAATTTTTCATTCATAGAAATATGCTTCTCGGAAGTGAAGTAATTCAGAAGTAAATCACATACAATCAGAATGATACACAAGGTGTACTTAAGTAACTTTACAGTTATTCATATCTTAGAACTAGAATTCACATTCTTATTTGATTCAGTGCAACTCAATAAAATACAATAAATATTTCATAAGGGAATATTGTTTCAGAAATTGTAGAAGGAAGCAGAGAAACAAAGATGATTAAGACATGAAAACTGCCCTAAAGGAGCTTACAGTCTCATGAGAGAATAGCAATTCCTTTCCCAGAAGCGCATTAGAAATTACATACTTCACAACTCCTTTCTAACCCGTTCATTTAAAAAAAAATTTATTGTGCATGTTTAAGGTATACAACTTGACGTTATGGGATATATAGACCGTAAAATGGTTACTATAGTGAAGCAAATTAGCATATCCATCATCTCACAGTTACTCATTTCTGTTTGCTTTAGTGGCAAGATCAGCTCAAATCTACTCATTTAACAGGAATCCCAAATATAGTACAATTTTATGACCTATAGTCTTTATGTTGTATGTTAGATCTCTAGACTTGTTCATCTTAGGTACCTGCTAATTTGTATACTCTGATCTACAGCTCCTCATTTTCTCCCCTCCCCCACAACCCCTGATGACTACTGATTTATTCTCCACATCTGTATATTTCACTTTTTGATTTTTCTTCTAATATTTCACATATAAGTGAGATACGCAATATTCCTCCTTATGTGTCCAGCTTATTTCACTGAGTATAATCTCCTCCAGGTTCATTTCAGTTGCAGCAGGATCTCCTTCTTGGTCAAGGCTGTATGATATTCCTATGTGTGTGTGTGTGTGTGTGTATATACATACACACATGTAGGTATACATATATGTATATGCACATATAGGTATATGTACATATGTGTATATGCATATAGGTATATGTACATATACATAAACACATGCATGTGCATATATGCATATGTATGCATACATATATGTACATGTATGCATATACATCTGTATGCATACAGACATGTATATGTATATGCATATATGTACAGAAACAGGTACATGCATGCATATATGTGTATATGTACATATACATATGCATATACACATATGCACATCTGTATATACATATACATATACATATGCACATCTGTGCATGTATGCATATCTACATGCATGTATATATACGTATATATATACGTATATACGTATATATACGTATATATGTATATACATATATGTACATATACGTATTTGCGTATGTATGCATGTGTATTTACATATGCGTATATACATATATGTGTGTATATATGTATATATACACATGTATATACTATATATATGCATATATGTGTATACATACAGTTGACCCTTGACCAAAGGGTGGTTTAGGGGCACTGATTTCTTTTGCAGTCAAAAATCCAGTTATAGCCTTAAGACTCCCTGAAAACTGAATAATACAGTACTGTTGACTGCCTTGCCAAAAAAATAGTTGATAACACATATTTTGTGTATCTGTTATATACTGTGTTCTCATAATAAACTAGAGAAAAGGAAATGTTATTAGAAAATCATAAGCAGGAGAAAACATATTTACTATTCATTAAAAGGAAGTAGATCATTATGAAGGTTTTCACTATCATCGTTTTCACATTGAGGACCTGAGAACGAGGGATGGCAGAGCCTAAAAGGTGGAGTAGGTGGAGAAGGTGGAAGTGGAGGCAGGAGAGGAAGGCACACTGCGTATCTTTTATTGAAAAAAAAAATCTGTGTATAAGTGGACCCACACAGTTCAAACCCATGTTGTTCAAGGGTCAACTACATATATATGTATGTATATCCACTAATATCTGTCTCACAGTTTCTTCATTCATTATTCCATCAACAGACATTTAGGTTATTTCTTCATCAGAACACGAGAGGGCAGGTATTTTTCTAAAATGGTAATTTCATTTCCTTTGGGTTTATGACCAGAAGAGGAGCTGCGGGGTCATAAGGTAGTACTATTTTTAATTTTTTTGGAAACCTCCATACTGTTCTTCATAACGTCTAAACCAATTTACATCTTTTTACATCTATGTCAAAGTAATATGTAAAAAAAAAATACATTCTACTTAATGTTTTGAGTTAGCTTTTCTTTGATACTAGTGAGGCTAATTTTTTGCATGTTTATTTTTATATATTATTGTTAGTTTAATTTTCATTAAGAAATCATTTTCATATGATAAAATGGCTTCATCTTCAGTATACATTGTTTTTCATATACATTTTTAAGCTGACGTGATAAGTGATGATGTGGTATAATGGATTTAAGTAAATTTAGCATAGATTTTGGGTCTTTGAAGGCAGCAGATCTTTGAATTCTTGCTCTGGTATTTACTATGTGGCTTTTGACAATATAACCTCTATAAAACTCAGTTTGCCCATCCCTAAGATGGTAGGAATGATACCTACTTCCTTTGATTTTTGTGCAAATAAAGCCCTTCAGCCAAATTTCTTTAACCAGTTGCTGCCCCTTGATGTCTACATTTCTTCATTTCTCACTCACTCCAATATATCTCATTATATCACTACACTGAAATTCTCCCCACCAAGGTCACCCAGCTCTCCAGGTTGAAAGTTCATGGATATACTTCAGTCTGTTTTATATTTAAACTTTCTAAAACACTCTTTATCAGAGTCACACTGCCCTCCAGATTGTTAGAATAAATGGACATATTTCAATCTTTACTCTATTTGAACACTCTACAGCATTCAGCATCTCCTTGTAAAGACTCTTTCCTCTTGAATTTTGTGAGATTATCTTGCTTTTTAAAATATATCTGAATATGCCTTCTTAGTCTTCTTTAACGTCTCCTCCTCCTCTCCCTGCCCTTATATATTTATGATTTTAGGGTTTCTCCCCCTTCCTTTATGTCTCTATTTCTCTCTCTCTCTCTCCCCCTCTCTCCATAGCTCAGTTTAATCCTAGAAGATATTATCCACTCACTCCCATAGTTTTAGAAAAGTTTATGAAGGTGATTATTACTCCACATTATTATCTCTAGCCCAATGTCATTTTTGAATTTCAAATATGTAAATCTCACCCAATATGTGTAGATTCACTTATTTCCCCTCAGAGTATTCAAACATGCTCCAAATTAAATATATCTTCTCCCTAAAACATTTTCATTCATCAGTATGTCCAATTTTAAGAAATTGCACCTTAATTTCCTATTTCTTCAAATGTTTACCATTTTCATTCATTTGTGCCCTTATCTTTCAATAGCCAGGCCTTAATGATTTTGTCTCTTGGTGGGACAATGGCAACATACTTGCTAATTTTTATCCCTATATCTGCTCTTACACCCATTCTAGTTCAGTCTCTACCCTGCAACCAGAAATTCAGATTGGATCCTACGAATTTGTCCTCAAAATTCATTAAGAACGTGTGAGTTCAAATTTTTAACATATAAAAACTAGGTAACACTTAACATCTCCTTCCCCAATGAATCTGGAGATCATATCACAATTCTGTATCCTCTCAGAATACAAAAATTTTATGATTATTGAAAAGTCCCAATTTGGAGGATGTGTGTATGCTGTCAGAGTCAAGTGGGCTCTAGCTTCTAGCTCTGGCAGGGACTGTCTTCTTTACTTCAGATCACCCACATGTAAAGATTAAGCCTTTAATTACTACCAAGCATCCTATTTCCCCATTATAGAACATGAGGTTGAGTGTGAGATGCATGTATACATGTATGTATGTGTGAAAGAGAGGGAGCAAGAGCGAGATGAAGATTTTCATGAATAAATCTGAGATGTGTGATGTGGATCAAGATTTATATTGCAGCAAATCAAACTGATGAAAATTGTATATTAGGCTTCTGAATTACCAAAAGTTGTCTCTCCACTTTACACTTGAAGGTTCTCATGACCTTGTTCCCCTATAGTACCCAGAATTTATCATTTGGTTGATTCTTTGTATCCCACGCCACATTTCCTCATGGCACTTGATTTCATGCCTTAGGACTGTCTCCAGCACCTTAGGAGACTGCCAAGCCTATGTGCAGAAGCAGGCAAAAGCTTGGCTGGGGGAAGCTTTAAAAGTGACAGTCTGAGGCAGAGTCTTCCAGGTTTCTCAGAGGTCCCCAGCAGGATGGAACATAATTACCCATCACAGTTACTAGGTCAACAACACTACCTTTATTGGCTTTCCTTCCTTTTCTGTTTCTCCCTCCTGACTCTCCCACTCTGCTTCCTGAGATCATCTCCCAGATAAACTCCTGTGTCTAAGAGCATGTCAAAACCTCTGAGAGAAAGAAAAAGAGCTATGCTTTTGGGAAATGCAAATTAAGACACTCTTTGTCCCTTATTATTTCTCTACAGCTTTCCTTCTCATCTCTTACCCTTGAGGCCAGACAGAAAAGAGAAAGAAGAAAAATTACCCAACTTTCTCCATGTCTCAGGTGGGATAGAACTGCGAACACCTCTGCCTTCAGTGACTCTATTTTTATACCAAATGGCTAATCAAGGGTCTTCTCTGAACAAAGATAGTGTTTTCTTTTTCTCCAGAAGGCACTTTGGTACTGGTGAGGTAGTGTATCAGTCCATTCTGACTCTGCTCTAAAAAACACCTGAGACTGGGTAGTTTATGAAGAAGGGGAGTTTAGTTGACTCACATTTCTGCAGCTTGTACAGGAGGCATGGCTGGGAGGCCTCAGTATACTTACAATCATGGTGGATGGCAAAGGGGAAGCAAACATGTCTGCCCATGGCTGCAGGAGAGAAAGAGCTAAGGGGGAGATGCTACACACTTTTAGACAAACAGATCTCATGAGAACTCACTCACAAGACAGTACTTAAGGGATGGTGCTAAACCATTAGAAACCACCCCCAAGATCCCATCACCTCCCACCAGCCCCCCACACCCAGCCCCAACACTTGGGATCACAATTCAACATGAAATTTGGGTGGGGACATAGAGCCAAACCGTATCAGGTAGTATATTATTCAACTCTTTACACATTGTTGAAAAAGAGAATTTGTAATATTGCCTTGCCTCCCTTTTTAGATAGGTAAAATATGCCGCCTTCTTGTATTTTTATACTCTAGCCAGGTATGCTGCTTTAGTTCAGTTCCATTTAAGATTCTGTGGCAGATATGCCTGAATATCCTTGCTTGGCTAATTCTTACATATTCTTCAAATCTCAGCTTAAATTTTACTTCCCAAGAAGATTATTAACGTACACTTTCATATTATATGACCTTTCATTACCTTCACCATTTTTAAATTATTTCTTTCATGCTGGAACATAAACTCCATGAGGAAAAGCTCTTGTGTACTCCAGATCCCAGTGCCTGTTACCAAGCAGCCATCCAGTTTAATGGTAATAGATTAATCAGTTTCAATTGAATTGAAAGAGAGAGGACTATTAATAGAAGAAAGAACATGTTGGATAGTTAGAAACGTCATCTTTACTTCATAGTTTCTGGTGAAACGTTTTTTAAAGATTCTATTCCAAAGAAAATTGTAAAACAAAAATGAAATGGAGAAATGGTGATGTTTGTAAAAGAGAGAAAGTAAACGGAACACTGTTAGCAGAAGTAGGGTAAAGGATTTTTGTTAGTAGATTGCCAAATACCAACAATTTTCTCCTCCAAGTGAAGGTCTTATTTTTGAATGCACAAAAGCTTGTTTCTCCTTCAATTAGTAGCCTTTCCTCATCTCTATTTTGACCTACAGTTTCTTATAATTTGGACACTACGGGGCCTCAGAAACTATCATTCCAAGTTATAAGACCCTTGTGATAGAGGTTTCCTAGGTGGTCAGGCAGAGAAGAGAGAATATGAAGGAATTTATAGTATTTAAAATTCTGCAAATCTAACTTAACTTCATAAGTAACTCTTCTATACTACCAGTAGCCTTCCTAGCTATAGCACGGCTTCATGAAAATTATGCCTTGGGCAAATTATTCTAGAGATTTGAACACTGTAGCAAATAGCTGAGATGAAAGAAAACTGAATAGAACATTTGTTTCCCTCTGGCTTATAATGAGTGGGTGGTCATCATAAATAATATTCATTTCCTTTAACCAAGTATCTCTTTCATCTAACACACATTAATGGTTACTGATACTTTGACTTTGCCACTAAATTCTAAGCATTAACATCACACATTAGAAAACATTTCCATTTCAATTCTTCAAGGTTATTAGCTTCCTGGTTTCATTTATACACCTTGCATACTTCAAAATAACATTTGACTTCTTGTTAATGATAAATTAAGCATTGAAAATTGACCCAAATAAATCTAGAAATAACAGGAAACTTTCTTCCTGGAAAGCAACTATGGAAGTATACCCCTGGTGTGCCAGAATTGGAGGAAAGGAAAACATACGCAAGATATACTGCAAGAGAGCCAAGAATAAACTAAACGGCTCCTCACTAGTGAATGGATACAAAAATGTCCCTAACTATTTTTAATGGTTATAATTATAGTTTTAATAATAAATATAGTTTTAATTCTACCAGAAAGGGGATTAGACAAATGGAGCAGTAGCAGGAGGTAAAATGGGATCAAGAGAAGACTCATGCGGCCTGGCACGGTGGCTCACGCCTATAATCCCAGCACTTTGGGAGGCCAAGGAGGGCAGATCACGAGGTCAGGAGATCGAGGTCATCCTGGCTAAGAGGGTGAAACCCTGTCTCTACTAAAAAATACAAAAAATTAGCTGGGCGTGGTGGCGGGTGCCTGTAGTCCCAGCTACTCAGCAGGCTGAGGCAAGAAAATGGCATGAACCCAGGAGGTGGAGCTTGCAGTGAGCCGAGATCGCGCCACTGCACTCCAGCCTGGGCAACAGAGCGAGACTCCATCTCAAAAGAAAAAAAAAAAAAGGCTCATGCAAACGATCCATTAGTAAAGGATAAAAATGTGATGCAAGAGAGAAAGAGGGAAATAGTGGGAAAAAATGTTTTTGACAAGGGGAAAAAAGGATACAATCTACTGTGTATGTGGAGAATCTGGACTTTGATAGGCTTTTGGGCAGTTCATTCATTGTACATGTGGGAAATCTGAGCGTAGAGCTTGCTAAAAATCAACTTTAGCCTAAAGCTCCCTCCTTATGTATTTAAGTTGAGCCTAAGGGTTTCTCTGCACAGAGTGAACTATGATCTAAGTGGTAGTGTATACCAACTGTAATCTACTCTTGTGCCAATCACCAAGTTTTGGCCAATCAAAGGGAGTCAACTATTCAAACCATGTTGTGTTAAGGCAAATGCCAAAGCTGTAACAAATCTGGCTGTTTCTTCTGTACCTCACTTCCATTTTGTGTAAGTCACTTTCCTTTTTCTGTCCATAAATCTTTTTCTACCACGTGGCTGTGCTGGTCTCTCTGAGCCTACTCTGTCTTGGGAAGCTGTCTGATTTGCAAATCCTTTGCTGAATTAGACTGTGTTACATTTAATTTGGCTAAAGTTTTTCTTTTAACAGGTTTCAGGGACCAATAGGGTGATAATTGTGGTGAAAGCCTATAGGGAGTCTTTTCTCATTTCAATTTTTGGCAAATAAAAAGAGAAAAAGCATTGGGTGTTTTTAAAAAACGTGGTATGAGGTAGTTGAGTATGACAGTGGGAAAGTGAAAAAAGGTGGAAAATATTAGAACAAGTTAAAATAATGAGACGTGTGTGCGTGTGTATAAAGAAAAATAAAACTCAAAAATTATAAAATTAAGTGAATAAAGCAAGGTACAATAAAGCAAGATTGTAGAGTATCACAGCATTTATCTAAATTTAAAATATTAATCCAAGTTTATATAAATATGTCTGCAAGGCACACACAAAAAGGTGGACCACAAGAATACCAACCAAAATATTAGTAGTGATTGACTGACTTAGCAGCAGCAGAGACCTTGCAGGTGGAGAGAAGGTGAAGGTGCAGGTAGGTGCCTAAGGGGATTTGCTTCATGTATAAAAGAAAACCATTTAACTAAAATGTTTTGTTTCTTTAAAAAAGGCTTGCAGCAAAAATGACAAAGATGAACATCTGTTAATAATGATGGCAGAGACTGAAGTATTGAGATATAATCTATAATATATATTTGCTATTTTTTCAAAACAAAATGCATATAAAATGGAAAGAAAAGTTAATAGAGATACAAGAAAATCCCCAAATTTTACACTGACTCCTCAATGTTAAAAATATCCAAGGGAAAATATATGCGTTTAGTTTTTAAAAATAATAGAAATCTCTCAATTTATAAAAGTCTTTTCATATATTTATGGTTTCTTCATAATAAAAACCTTTAGTACATTCTAAGAGTCAAAATAGTACAGATTACGTCTTCTTGGAAAAATGCCAATAGAATGTTAAAAGAACGACCCTGCTAGAAATAGCAAATTAAAAATCTAATCATTCAGAAAGTTGTAAATATTTCCCCCATAAAAACAAAGTGAATCATAACAAAATTTTGAGGGAAGGGGGAAAACAAATTGTGAATTATAAACTGTCTAAAATATCAACTTAATGGGCACAACTCCAAAGTATTTGTAATAGAGCTATATTTGCATGTAAAAGCATACTAATGGCCTTATTTTCTTTTTAAATTGTTATTTCAAATTTTTCTTATTTAAATCTTTAAACAACAATTTTGTTTTATTTAAAAGGATAATAAGAAGGCCATTAGTATGCTTTTACCTACAAATATAGCAAAAAGAAAGCAAGGAGTGCAGCCAGAGAGAGAGGAAAAACAGAAAAAGAGAAAAGTGAAAGGAAAGATTGGCCTTTTGTCTCAGCTCAGAAAACAAGAAACAATGAAACAAGCTCAAGTATACAGACAAAGGTGTTACTATCTTTCCCAGTTAGGCTTAGGAATTCTTAGTCCACCTAGGAAATCCAGCTAGGCCTGTCTCTCAATTATCAATAACAATTACACCTTGATGAATTAGATACATAGGCTGTAAAAGTTATATGTATTACAAGGTTCAGCATATCAATATATTAATAAAAATTGATAAATCTTGATTGAAGCGAATTAAAAAATAAAATACCTAAACCATGAATATTAGAAACAGACTTAAATTACATCCAGACGTGTGCTCCATGACTATGAGAATTTTTACTTCATTTGCTATTATATATCCAGACCTCAGATCAGTCCTGGGAGATAACAGGCCTCAGTATATCTTTGATGGATTACTGTGGGTCAGATTTTTAAATATGATAGAAAACCAATGTCAATTATTTACTATAAAAATGTAGAGGTAAAGTGTAACATTTTAGGGATATACAAGTTCTCAAAGGATATAAAAGCATAAAAACTATAAAGGAAAAATTATTTTAAAATCATTGACTCAATAAAAAGAATTGGACTGAGAAGATTTTAGGGTCTCTTTTTTCATGAACTTTCAGAAAACACAAACTTTCCTTCCTTTATATATGGCTATAGAGTTTTGGAAGCAATGGAAGTATTTCCAAGTTATGTTACAAAAGTAACATAATCTTGATACCAAATTCTGAAAAATAATGCATAAACATGTGAGAGTAGATGTTAATCTTAATGTTGTAAATAAATGCAGTTTTTCCAAATGAATCTTAGGTTTTTAATTGTAAAAGAATACTTCAAAAATGGACAATTCCTTAATACCTCTCTTGAGAAAATGTGTTCAACATCTTAAAGCTATTATGATCCTTTATGTAAAATTGATTGCCAAGTAAAGGAAAAGTATTTGTTGTGTCTTTCTGCCTTTGTGTGTCTGTCTCTCCTTTCTCATCTCTGTCTGCCTCTCTTTCTGCGTATGCCTGTTTGTGTGAGACAAGTGGTGGTAGTCTGCAGCAAGGACTTAAGCCTGCATCTGTGTTTCTTTCAGTCTCTATTTGAAAGAGCAGCCTATATCACTAAGGATACGAAGCCTTGTTAGTCCTCTGCTCACTGACATTGGATAAGGACATCCCATCAACAACAGCCACCATATTACCTACTGACTGTCCACAGCATTGACATATTTCTGGAGTCTTGTGGACAAGCAGTATCTCAGTGCCTTAGGATGTTAATGAGCCTTCTGAGTCAGCTTAGAGGGTTGATAGATGATACAGTTTTGTTCTGTGTCCTCACCCAAATCTCATCTCAAATTGTAATCCCCACTTGTTGAGAGAGAGACCTGGTGGGAGGTGATTGGATCATGGGCAGTTTTCCCCATGCTGTTCTTACAGTAGTGAGAGAGTTCTCACAAGATCTACTGGTTTAAAAGTGGCAGTTTTCCCTGTGCTCTCTCTCTCTTTCTCTCCTGCCACCATGTAAGATGTGACTTGCTTCCCCTTCTGCCATTATTGTAAGTTTCCTGAGGCCTCCCCAGTCATGTGCAACTGTGAGTCAATTAAACCTCTTTTGTTTATAAATTACCCAGTCTCATGTAGTATCTTTATAGCAGTATGAAAATGGACTAATACAGGAAATTGGTTCCAGGAGTGGGGTACTACTATAAAGATAACCTGAAAACGTAGATATGTCTTTGGAACTGGGTAATCAGCAGAGGTTGGAACAAGTTGGAGAACTCAGAACACAGTAAGATGAGAGAAAGTTTGGAATTCCTAGAGACTATTTCAATGGTTTTGACCAAAATGCTGATACTGATATGGACAATGAAGTCCAGGCTGAGGTTCAGATGCAGATGAGGAACTTATGGGAAACTGCAGTAAAGGTCATTCATGCTATGCTTTAGCCAAGAGACTGGCAGCATTTTGCCCTGCCCTAGAGATCCATCGAACTTTGAACTTGAGAGAGATGATTTAGGGTATCTGGCAGAAAAAACCTTTAAGCAGCAAAGCATTCAAGAGAGAAACTGACTGATTCTGAGAGTGTTCAGTCATACGCATTCACAAAAGAGATGGTTTGAAATTGGAACTTATGTTTAAAAGGGAAGTAGAACATAAAAGTGTGGAAAATTTGCAGCCTAACCATGTGGTAGAAAAGAAAAACCCATTTTCTGTTTGAGGAATTCAAGCTGGCTGCAGAAATTTGCATAAGTAACAAGAAGAAGAATGTTAATAACCAAGATAATAGGGAAAATGTCTCCAGGTCCTATCAGAGACCTTCCTGGCAACCTCTCCCATCACAGGCCTGGAAGCCTAGGAGGGCAAAAATGGGCCAGGCCCAGGACCCCACTGCTCTGTGCAGTCCTGGGACATGGCATCCTGCATCCCAGCTGCTCCAGCTCCAGTTGTGGCTAAAAGGGGCCAAGGTACACCTCAGGCCGTTGCTTCAGAGGGTATAAGCCACAAGCCTTGGTGGCTTCCACATGGTGTTGGGCCTGTGGGTGTGCAGAAGAGTTGAGGTTTGGAAACCTCCATCTAGATTTCAAAGGGTGTACAGAAACACTTGGATGTCCAGGGAGAAGTCTGCTGCAGAGACAGAGCCCTCATGGAGAACCTCTCCTAGGGCAGTGCAAAGGAGAAATATAAGGTTGAAGTCTCCACAGAGTCCCCACTGGGGTACCATCTAGTGGAGATGTGAGCAGAGGGCATCCTCCTCCAGACCCCAGAATGACAGATCCACCGACAGCTTGTGCCGTGTGCCTGGAAAGGCCACAGGCACTCAACGCCAACCCATGAAAGCAGCCGCATGGGCCATACCATGCATAGGGGCAGAGCTGCCCAAGGCCTTGGGAGCTCACCCTTTGTATCAGTGTGTCCTGGAAGTGAGACATGGAGTCAAAGGAGATTATTTTGGAGCTTTAAGATTTAATAAGTTCCCTGCCAATAAGTTTTCTGACTTGCATGAGATCTGTGGCCCCTTGGTTTTGGGCAGTTTCTCCCATTTGGAATGGTAACATTTACCAAATGCTGTACCTCCATTGTATTTCAGAGGTGACTAACTTGTTTTTAATTTTACAGGCTCATAGGCTGGAGAGACTTGCCTTGTCTCAGATGAGACATTAGACTTGAACTTTTGAGTTAATGCTGGAATGATAAGACTTTGAGGGACTATTGGGAAAGCATGATTGGTTTTAAAATGTGAAAAAGGTATGAGACATGGGAGGGGCCAGGGGCAGAATGATATGGTTTGGCTCTGTGTCCTCACCCAAATTTCCTCTTGAATTGTAATACCCCCATGTTGAGGGAGGAACCTGGGAGGAGGTGATTGGATACGCTACTGGTGCAGAAAGAAAAGCTCTTTCCACCCCCACTCCACATATGTTCTTCCAGGTTACTAAACAGATCCAGCTTGAGATCACATCCAAGACAGGACAATGTTGGAGGACACACATCGTAGAGAAATGAATAGTATTTAAGATGCTGGTTCAGAAAATGTCATTTCAAATCGTGGTACTGCTACTTACTAGATGTATGTGATCTTAAAAAGACTGTGTTTATTTCATTTTATTACCACCATGCTCTAACCAACTGAGCTATTTCTCTCCCATTTTAGATTAAATATTGGTATTTGTTTCTACTTTTGATTTTTAATCTAAAACAGGTAAAACACAGTGGGGTTTTTAAAATTGAATTAATATATTTAAATGCTTAGAATAGTAAGTTCTCCTAAAATGTTAACTAATACCTTATTGTATTTTTGTTATTAACATTATTAATACACAGAGTAATCTCAATGGCTTTACTTACCCTCCCAATTCCTGGATATATTTATTTTTGAATGATCATAATGTAGAGGTAAAAGAGGTAATTTATGTATAGTTTTCCCGTTTCCTTCTATGTCTATCTCTTACCTTCAACCAGCATCTCTCAATGGTATTACTGGGTTTTTGCTAGATTTCTCCACTTCCTAAGAAAACGCTTTTTTTCACCACAAAGATATTTTTTGCTTTCTTCCTTCACCTTCCTTGGTCTTTGGTTTCTTCCTTCACCTTGGTTTTATCTGCAGAGATCCTGCAAAGATTTTTGAAAAATCATGTCATTTATTTAACAAATATTTAGTGAATCTACTATACAGCTGGTATGAGAGAACAACAGCCGCAACAACAAAACACTGTTTTGTCCTCATGGGATTTATGCTACAGCTTTAGAAGCAAACAATAAACTGATTAACAAGTATACAAACAAGATTGACTAATTGTATGACTAATATTGCTATGATACAGGATAGATTGCCACTAGGGTAAAGGATTACTTTTTTTAATTGAGATAAGGTGGTCAGAGAAAGCCTCTTAAAGAGGTAAGATTTCATTTGAGAACTGTATGGCAGAAGAGTAGTCCAGATGGCAAGAATAGATTATCAACACTTGTAGACTCTCAGAGGTGAGAAAGAGTTGGGCATGCTGTAGAAGCCAAGGCTGGTATAAATGCAGTCCAGTGAACAAACAGAAAATGGATTCACCTGAGGTAAGGGGATAGATGAATCAAGTCCATAGGGCCCTGTAGTCAACTTGAAGAAGTTAGATGTTATTATCAGTGTGATGGGAAGTCATTGCAGGATTTAATATATTGGTGTGATGTCATTCAATTTATATTTCAAAGAGAAAATACTGGATGTTTTATGGTAAATAGGTTATAGTACGACATGGTTAGGTATCTACAGTTGTAATCCTGGGAGAGAAGAGATGGTGGTTTAGACTGATATGATAATACTGGTGAGGGAAAGAATTGGATTTTTGACACATCTATTGAAGTGCTAAGATTTAACAATGGATTGGATGATGTGCAGAGAAAAAAAATTACTCTTTCCTCTAAGATCTCTTGCTGTGCCAAGTTAATGGATGGAGATATATTTTTGGAGCGATAAGAAGGATTAGAAGGGAGGATGTCTTCTGAAGAAAAAGTAGTATTTAAATTTTGGACATGTTAACTTTGAGGTTACCAAACATTTGTGCCAAATTATATTATTATTCTCAATTTTTTGCTGGCACTCTCTGTGGAAGATTATATTCTCCTGTCACACTGATATCAAGCTCGACCACATGATTTTCTCGGCCTGATGAAACATGAGTAGAAGTGATACATGCCACCCCTGGTAAAGGTTTTAAGAGTCATTGTGCAGTCTTCCCATTCTTCTTTCCCCTCTGCCATGAAACCTTCAATCTGGATTCAAGGGTGAAAAAGACACATGGATCAGGAATCTTCAGCTCACAAGGAGTCAATACTTCATGAGGGCATAAATAAACTTTTGGTGTAATGTGCTAAGATTTGGGAGTTCTTAGTTACTGTATCATAACTTAGCCTAAGTCAAAAAATACAATGTCTAAGTGGATATGTTATGTAGGTGGTTGAAAAGACAAGCTTTGGGCTTAAGGAAGATGTCAGGTTTAGAGTCGTGGATTTGGAATTCATCAGTAAATAGAGTTTATGTAAAGCCAAGAGATTGGATAAAATGATATCAAAAATGTGTGCCCATATAGAAGTGAATAAGGAGGAACTGAGTCCAGTGATACTTTGACATTGAAGATTTCAGGAAGAGAAGGAGTTGCAAAGAAGACTGAAAAGAACATGGTGAGTAAGCAAGAAGAGGAGGAGTCCTTTGTGTCTAAAACTGCAGAATAGATGAACTAGAAAAGAAAGGTTCCAGACCTTGAGTCTAGAATCATGGAAGTGCTTTGTGACATTGACAGGCTCAATTTCATTTGAGATGTAGGAGATTTAGACTGGAGTTGATTAAATGTGTTATACAGATTTCCTCTATTTTTATATATATTTTGGTCATTTCACTTAGGATTTAGGAGATACGTAGGTAGGTAGATAATGTTCAGGCCTTCACTTAAATTTACCACAAATGAAGAAAATTTAGATGTTTTATCCAGGTAGCATAATAACCTTTGGGAAGCTCTATTTGCAAAATTCTATATATGTATATTTGTAAATAATAATGGCCATTAGTTTGGAATTAATTTTTTTCTTCTTTTTTTTCCTCCAAAATGCTGTTACTTCTTGGGATATTAAAGGTTAAATGAGTCTCCATTAATTCCCTTAGATTCACTCCTTTCATCTAGAAATATTGTTTTAGATATTTCCAGACTTGTACTTGAAGTAGAACTACAATTTCAGAAAAATCTCATTATGTGGGATATGTCCATCAAACTATTTTCTTGTCATTGAGTACTCCATAAACATACTTAATGGGCAACATTGTAATAGCAGTGGAAAACCTAGCACAAAACTGGTTATATTTATGCACTTATACTGCAAAACTGTTTTCTATTAGATTTCTGTCTTTTTGAAGAAAAAGCTAAAAAAAAAAATCCCTATTACTATTTGCAGTGTAGTCTTTGCTGATAATATTGTCCCTACCTTGAATATCTCTCTCAATTGGTAAATAAGTCCAAATGGAATTTTCACATCTTCTATAGTAACACATTCCTTTATGACATTTCTCACAAAAGCTTTGTGGGATTTTGTGTTATAGATTCCTAGTTGAGGAGACAATAGAGGCATAGAAAGCAATAACAAACACACTCCCAGTAGTAGATAATGGCTTAAAAAGTGTGCTATATTCTTTTGAATAGAGATTATGTGTGCAAATACTGCAGTTTAGATGGCAGAATCAGAAATTACTGCAATTGGGGACAACAGAAGTAAGATGATTTTTGCAAACAGAAAACTTAACAAGAAATGATTATTTTTGTGGAAGATAGGCATCACAGTGGATAAAATCTATCATGTAAACGCTGAGGATGCTGATTGAAATAATTCCCTGATATTATTTCTTCCAAATGTTTCCAGGGAATTGAAAAGTTTATGGGTCATGAAAATTATTGAAACCAACACCTCAATTATAAAGCAATCTTAGTGGTATAGGAAAGTCAAGAGCCTAAACTCTATCAGAAAACCACCAAAATGCCTTACAAACGTTATAAGTATTATCAATTCAGCCTGCCAGTGCTGATTACAACCCTACTGTATGACTATCAGTGTGCTAGGTGCTGGAAGAGGTGACAAGTCAAGGATGATTTTTCTCAAGAACTTCACAACCTGGTGGGAGATGAGGAACAGATATGTTAATATAATTACAAATGTTGAATCAGGAATAGGTAGTAAATTTAAGTAGACAATATCCATGCAAGAACTTTAAACATTATTAGGAAGCTGTTTTTCCTCTGTGATGATGTCTATGATAGACGTGAATACACACTTGTGCAATTGCAGAAAAGAGAGTGAAAACACAACGATCTGGAACATTTAGGCATGGGGCTTCACAGAGGTAATAGCTTTCACAAACACAAATAAGGCAAGAAAGAACATTTTTTGACTTTTCACAGAAAGAGATATAAATACATTTCGATCTTCAGTCTGATCAGTTCTGATATATTTATGTCACCACATTCAAGATAATAAACACTTCCATTGCCACCAAAGTGTCCTTGTGCCCTTGGCAATCCATCTTTTCCTTCTCACCCCACTCCCAGACAACCACTGATTGGCTCACCATCAACATGGGTTAGTTGCATTTTTCAAAAATTTTATATAAATGACATCATACAGTGTGCACACTTTCAGCATGATTTTGAGACTTATTTATGCCATTGTATGTATCAATAGTGTGTTCCTTTTTGTAGCTAAGTAGTAAGTAAATAGTCCATTATGGATATACCATAATTTGTTATTTATTCATCCACCAAAAGACATTTGAGTTGTTTCCCAAAATGTAGCCAAATTGCTCTGGCCATTCCTGTACAAACGTTTTTGTGGATATATATATATATATGTGTGTGTAATACACATATATATATTTATCTTGAGTAAGCAAACAGAAGTGTAATGGATGGGTAGTATAGAATATATATGTTTATGAAACCAACCATTAGCAAAAGTGGCTGTACAATTTTGTTTTTCTACCAGCAATGTATGTGCATTCCAGTTACTCCACAACCTTGCCAACACTATGTTAACTTTTTCATTCCAATGGGTGTATATCATGCAGCTTTAATTTGCATTATCCTAATGATTACTAATGTTCAGTATCTTCTCAAGTGCTTATTGATAATTTGTATACTTTTATAAAATGTCTTCTCAAATCATTTGCTTGCTTTTGATGAGTTCTTTGTTTTCTTAATATTGATTTGTAATGTTCCTTTATGGACTCTGAATATAAGTCTTTTGGTTGACATATGTGTCGTTTTTTCTTTGATGTTTATTAAAACCATGTGATGAAAGTCAGAAGAGAGTTGAGGGACAATAGTAAATCTATAAGTAGCCAGTTTAAAGTTGATGCAATGGAATAGCTTCATGAAAGAGCATTCTCTAAGGAGAGAAAATACAAAGGAAATAGGAAATCTGGGTACAGGTACTAACTAGAAAGCATCTAGGTTATTCGAATCAATGATTCTATTGGAATGTGGAAAGGAAATTATGTGCATTCAATATACAAAATAATTATTTTCTTCACATTAAAGTGTACATTCTATTGAGTTCAATAATATAAAAAATCCTGTTTCTGACTACATTGACTATAGCAACCATGTAAAGATGAAAAATGTATCCTCTCTCCATCATTTTATTTCAAATGCTCAATGTGAAATTATATGAAACTATAAATTATATTTTGATAAATTTAAATTTAATAATGTGAAAGCTAGAAGGATAAACAGAAACTGTTCTAAGTGGTTGAAATAAAAAGGGAAAAAAAAGTTTCTTTTCTCCTTTCCTTTAATTCTCTTATTAAATCTTTTCCCATGTTTTAGATGATCCAGATTGTTCCACTTGTAGTGTTTTCAAGCCTCCCTTGTGTTCCCCAGAGAACAATAAGTATGTGTTGGTGAATGTAGGTGTGATGGTTAATATTGACTGTCAACTTGATTGGACTAAAGGATGCAAACTGTTGCTTCTGGGTGTGTCTGTGAGGGTGTTGCCAAAGGAGATTAACATTTGAGTCAGTGGAGTGGGAGAGGCAGACTCACGCTGAATCTAATTAGCTACCAGTGCAGCTAGAATAAAGCAGGCAAGAGAAGATGGAAGAGCAGACTTACTGAGACTTTCAGTCTCCATCTTTCTCTCATGCTGGATACTTCCTGCCCTCAAACATCATATTCCAAGTTCTTTACCTGTCTCTTGGAGTTACATCAGTGCTTTTCCAGGGACTCCCAGGCCTTTGGCCACAGACTAAAGGCTGTACTGCTGGCTTCCCTACTTTTGAGGTTCTGGGATTCAGACGGATCTACCTCTGGCTTCCTTGCTCTTCAACTTGCACACAGCCTATTGTGGGACTTTATTTTGTGATCGTGTGAGTCAATCCTCGTTAATAAACTCCCTGTCATATATACATATATCCTATTAGTTCTGTCCCTCTAGAGAACCCTAATACGTTAAGAGATTACACGGTATGAATCAGAAAATCATACAACATGGAAAGAATCCTTAGACAAAATCTTTCTTTCTCTCCTCAAGGCCTCGCTTTGTGTGTGTTGTGTGTAACATACACTAGCACACGTTAAACACCAGTTAAACATACATCATTCCCTACAATCCTCTTTTTGCCTCTTTATCAGTTTCATTTCCATTATTATTTAAAGCAATTGGCAGTATATACTTCTGTCCTACTCCTTGGCCAAATTTCAATATAGTTTATCCAAACTGTCTTTTCTGAACCTACAGGAGAGAAGCTGGAGTTTGAAGGAGAAAAAACACACAGCTAGTTATGTTTTAAATACATGACTGCAAATTCAAAATTCACTATTGTTGTAAATCTATCACTTTCCCCTGGTGATTTTTGATATCACACTTTGTAAAAAAAAAAAAAAATACGTGAAGGCATCTTCTGTCATCTCATAGCTTCTAGACACCTCTCAACACCTTGCTGAACAATAATGCCTCTCTGCTTAATGGTTTCCTATATAGTTGATATGGTCACTTTTTAAAAATAAATGTTAGTGAAAGCTTAGAAAGAATGTGCATTCTACAGAAATTTAAAGCAGGATTCTATATACATCTCTGAGTTTAATTTTCCACTAGAGATGTTCAAACGTTTTATCTCCTCACTGATTATTTTTGTCTGTATATGCTATCAACTAATAAAAGAGGTGTGTTATGTCTCACTGTGGTTGTGAGTTTGACAGTTCCTCTATACATCTGTCAGTTATTGCTTTGTATTTTGAGGCCACATAATTATGTACTTACAGATTCAGGATTGGTATCTTCTTGGTGAATTTATCCTTTTATCATTATCATGTGATTTATACTAAGATGTTTTGCTTTAATATTTATCAGGTATACTACTAATATAGCTACAGAATATCCACATGCAAGTGTTTCTCTGAACATTTTCACTGCCTATCATTAAAGGACAATTTGTTTCATATAAATATTAGTTTTACAGTTCTCTTTCAGCACACTGGCCACCTTTTCCTCTGTATTCCTGACTTTATTGCTCTGGATAAGTCATGGGTCAATTTAACTGTAGTTTTTTTTTGTTTTTTTTGTTTTTTTTTGGAAGGAACTCTGCTGTAATTTTCTGACCACTTCTAAGATTTTTCTCTTTGTCTTTGGTTTGCTATAGTTTCTGGATGATGAGTCTAGATGTAAATTTCTTTTAAATTTTTATGCAGCAAATATATATGTACTGGAGTGATGTGCATCTATCTATTCCTCCAGAGCTATGCTATTAGTCTGGGACTACTTGAACTCCTTTTGAGGGTCTATGTTTTCTGAGACACTCAGATTTGGTGCTCTAACTTCACAAGCACATGACTAAATGTTTGGTTTCCATCATAGTATCCGCACTTGTCCCTAGGGCAACCTCAAATTTCAAGTGTGCTTACCACTTAGCATTCTCATTTGATCTGTCCATTTGGTGAGGTAAAGCTTTCTTCACGTCCTTACATGCCTTAAATGGATTAAAATATGTTTGTTGTATCATATATAGGAAAAAATGTTGGTTTAGGTTAGTCTCTACACATTAGACTTCCATACAAAATTCACTTTTCAAATTAGTCCAACTATGCTTCTGTAACTGTCACTCCCCATACATTTTTTTTTCGTTTTTGTTTTCTTTCTTTTTTCTTCTTTTTTTTTTTACAGTGTCTCACTGTTGCACAGGTTGGAATGCAGTGGCATGATTATGGTTCACTGCAACCTCTACCACCTGGGCTCAAGTGATCCTCCCAACTCAGCCACCTCCCAAGTACCTGGGACCACAGACACACGACGCCATGTCTGTCTATCTATCTATCTATCTATCTATCTATCTATCTATCTATCTATCTATCTATCTATCTATCTAATCTAGACAGGGTAGCACTATGTTGCCCAGGTTGATCTCAAATTCATGGGCTGAAGTGAAAGTGCTGGGATTATGGGCATGAGCTGCCACACCCAGCCTATACTCCACCTATTTTTATCAGTGTCTCCAATTATCTTCATGTTGCCAAACCAAGGAAAATTTATTTGACTTTATATTATTTAAAAAGCTTGCAGCATTTAACAGAGTTGAACATCACGTGTGTTGGGGGGGATGCGTGTCTGTCTATGTGTGTGTGTGAGAGAGTTAATTCTATTAAATTTCCTCTTTTGGAAATGCTCTTGATTTTCCTCTTACTTTCTGTATATATTTTTTTGTCCTTTCTGCTACTTTATCACCTTTACATGTTGAGGGTGTCCCTGGTTCAAGTATTATTCTCCTCTTCTTCCCCTCTTCTCTCCTCTCCTCTTCTCTTCATCTTCTGTTCTTTCTCACCTACTCTTCTTACCTCTCCTCTTCTCTGCTATTTCCTTTAATATTCTTTATTCCAGAAATGTAACTAGTTATACTTTGAACATGTTACTTCCTTGTGTCTCAGAATGCTCATCAATAAAACTGAAATGATATGAGTAGCCTACTCCACAGGGTTGTTGGAAGAATTGAGTTAACACAAGTAAAGTGCCTCAAAAAATACCTGGCTTATAATAAGCATTTGACAAATATTTTACTACTTTTCTCTTTTCTTTGTACATTCCCTGAATGATAGAATGTAATTATACCATGATTATATCATATAATCATACCATCTAATTAAATACCATTTTTAAGTCATACTTAAGATGATTTTCAGCCTTATGTCTATCAGTTGTGATCACTCTACTAAGCAGTAAACCCACATATACAGCTGCCTACTTCACACTTCACTCTGCTGTCCAATGAACACGACAAATTTAACATATATACAGAAAAACTTTCATGTTCCAAATTCCAGTGCTACACAAACAACATTATTCATTTTTCCTGACTTGGTAAATGATGTCTATACCCATCCTTTTATAAGTCAAAAACATAAAGACATTTTTCTTGCCATCCTTTTTTTTCACATACACAACACTTAACTCATTAGAAAATCTTGTCAATTCTAACTGCAAAAAGTATCTTAAATGTATCCATTTCTTTTAAATGTCCATTGCTCTCAGCATCATGCAAACATGACCAACTCTTAGCCAGAATATAACCACTATTAGTCTATTCATTCACTCTTCTGTCCTACTCCTCAAATTCCATAAATTGCCAAAGTGATATTATATTATTACACGTTCCTCATATCCCTCCTTTTAAACAAACCCTTGATTGGACTATAATCAGATATAGATTAAAATTAGAACCCTTTTCAGTGCCCTACATGACATTCCCTATCTCTCAAAAGTCATTTCAAATTATTTTACTTATTCCTGGCATTCATTGCACTTCAGCTATCATGGCTATCTTAGTTCTTCAAGCATGTCATGAGCTTTCTCAGTGTAGGGGAAGAGTTTACACATACTATTCTTGCTGAATGTAATGATTCTCTCCTAATTCTTCATCTGAAGAACTCTGACTCAGCCTTTGTGTCACAGCGTAAATATCACTTCTGATAGCTCTTTCTTGACTGCCTGATATAAATTGGGGCCCCTATAATTCCATCAAGACATTGAATTTTTTCCTTTACAGCACTTATCAAATTGCAAATTTGTCTTTTCTGCTACTTTATCAAATTGCAAATTTGATAAGTAAAAGTTGTAATTTCATATTTATTTGTGTGTTGTTTAATGACTCTCTCCCATATAATGTATGGGAAAAGCTTGACAAATCATAGATGACATGCAGTTGGAAACAAAGTGACAGAAACTTAATGTGAAGAGAGGTGAAAGGAGCAGATGTAACTGCAGTGTGTTTTCTTGAAGTAGAGAAGAAGCCAACTAAAATGTGACAGAAAAAAAAATGAATTTGAAGTTGTCATGAAGAAAAGTTCTTTTGAAATAAAGCAAAAAATAATAATCTGAAGAAGAAGAGTACTGAGTGCTTGAAAAAAATAATCTGGAATGATCAACATTAATACATGGTCTGGCAAATTATTAAATTTCTAGGGCAAGAGAGAAATGCTCACATCTTCAAGTACAAAGACACATAATATACAAGGGTGAAGGATTTTGACTGATACAGACTTCTCTACGGTGAGATAAAGTCCAAAAGAGAAAAAAAAGATGCATGTACAATTGTGCAGGAAATAAAGGTGACTCAATAATAATATATCCAGTTGATATGAGTTTCAAATATGAGGGCAATGGACAGACAGCCTCAAAAATCAGAACTCAGGGAAATAACATTCAGTCACTCATCTTGGAAAATCTTCTCAGTGGCCAAATGCAGCTGATTCAGTGTTGAATCAGAATGCCAACACCTGAAAATGGAAATGGAGGCAAGGAGAATGATGGTGAGCACTTAACTAATTTACACACAGAATTAAGGCTAAGTACATGTGGGAATTAAGATAATGGAACAAAATATAGTTGTAGTATATCCTGACAATGTAAAAATAGTAATGTAATAATTATTTTTGGCAGGAGGGGAGGAGAGGTGAGAGGAAGTGTGTGAGTACCAGTTATCTCATCTTTCATGGTACTCAGTCAACAAATACTTGCATCTAAAAATGGTACTATAAAGTTGTTGTTTTCAGGAGTATTACATTCCAGTGAATAAAGACAGAAAGCACTATAAAGATGTAAATAAATAATCCCTTTAGTGATAAAGGCCTTAAAGGAATTAAATCAGGATAACGAGACAGCAACAAACATGGGAGTAAGAGATATATTAGAGTGCTTGAGAAGGCTTCTACGAGAAAGTGATTTTCTTTGTAAATGTCTAATGTGCTGTTACAAAAAGTAACTTCACTCTCATAATGTTTTTTAAAAAGTATCTTCCCAATTTTTAAAGAAATATTGTTTTGAGAAAAAGACATTTGAAAAATGAATTAGTAAACCATTAAATTTTACTTGAGATTCACTGCAAGTTTTTCTTGTTAAATGCAACTGAATACTCTATTTAAAATAACATGTATAGACATATCAATAAAATATCTCGACCTACTTATCTATCTCTGAGCATCTTTCTATCTATCCTTTTATTTGTGACAGACTTATCAGCAATCTATCAACAGAATATCAGATATACATTCACCAATTTTAACAGTTGTGGCTTATGAATTGTGATAGAATTTTTTAAAAACTAAGCATTTTACAAAAAAAAAAAAATTATTGCATCCCTTGTTTAAAAAAAAAACAAAAAATCTGTTACTACTCTTTCCTATGTGCCAAACTTCCTGTACTGCTTCTGATAACTCTTTAAGTCCAAATAGCTGATTTCATCTAGTATTTTCTGTCTTTATTCAGCAGGGTTAACCTTGCATAGTTTGTTGTGAGAGGAAATGGTATTTCTTTTAGATATAAATTGGTTTCTTTTTGTCAGGAAAGTAAGTTTGAGGACTGCAATTGACAGGACTTTTTGAGCTCAATTGTCTTACACTTGAACCAGTTTCATATTCATAAAAGATGTGATTCTACTTAAAATAAAGAGTGGCAAACAGAAACATAATGACAGAGAAAACTGCTTGTCTTAGGATGTGCTCTAAATAGCAAAAGAATCATTTTAGGGTAAAAACTTACTTTAGCCATTAAGAAATGTTTTATATTTTTCCATGCTGAACAACCTCATAGATAGTGTCACTCAGTAAAATTGGTGTCAAGTAAAAATGCTGAGAATTTCCATATGCTTTATTTTCTATATTTGTGTCATTGACAAAACCAGGTAACTGTGTTCTAACTGAAGAAAAAACTGGATTGTAGACTGAAATAAACTTGGGTTTATTAAGGAGTTGTGCATTAATATTAGCCCATTGAAATTTTTAAAATGCAAACAAAATATATGTCTAAAGCTAAGACTCGTTTTGTTGTTCTGGATATCTCTGCAGAAAAATGAAGAAAAAAATTGCACAATATGCTGTGAGTTAATAGTGTGGGGAAGGCACTAATTGAAAATAATCAATAAGAATATTATTCAATAGAATATCAGATATTTTGTGTCCTGTCTGGATGCATCTTTATAGTTCTGAAGTTACACAGAGCTGTTCCTATATAAAACTAGAGATCATTAGCTCCAGTTGGTCAGGGAATGAGTAGTCAACAAATAAGTTTATTAGTAGTCAACAAATAATTTATTATCTATTTATTAGTAGTCAACAGTTTATTAACACTGTCGAGGTGATAAGACATCAATAGATATTGTGTCTAATTTTTTGCCCAAGTTTGGAACCAATTGACAGAGAAATGGAAGCAGACAGGTGGACTTTAAGTGTTTGCTTATTCACTATTTTCTGTGAGGAGGTGTGAGAAGTCTATAAGATACAGATCATCTTAGCATCTATTTGGAAACATGGGAAGTAGGAAATAAGTGTTGTCCCTCATAATAAATAACTTTCCCATATATTTTATAGTCCAACACTTAATTTAAAAACATTATTGAAAAACACAGCTTGTGTTTGTATTAAAACCTCAGGTGCTAAAATACACACACACACACACAATCTACTTTCTTATTAAAATAAAAAAATATATAAGAGAAATATATCTTAATTGCCAAAAGTCAGAGAAAAAGGTATAGGGTAAATTAATGAAAACAAAAAGTAATAAGAATAATTACTTGTATGGTTGTGTCAGATTTTTCACGAAGTGTCTTTGTCAAATTTTATTCTCTCTTCACTTCAGAAAAATACTTTTTTAATAATGTGATTGTTTTTTACTGTAATACATAACAAAATTAAGTGGCTTGTCAATAGAAAAGTCATAAATAAGGAATGACAGTTCATTCTGATGTTAATATATGAGCCACCGAATCAGTTGATCCTGAGATTTTTGTCAGGCTAAGTGACATAATTGATTGGATCTACTCAATTGTTGGAATGTGTTAACTTGATTTTTAAAAACTAGATTTATTATGTTTTTCAACTGCAGTTTATTTTTAGGGAGGCATTAGTTAAACTCAACAGCATAGAACTTAACAGAACTAGTTAAGAATGTAGCTTAGGAGGATGGTGTTTACTTACTTGAATCAAGGATGGAGGATGCAAAGCCGTAACCTGGAGCCAGAGACAACTGCAGGAATATATCATAAGGCAGTGGGAGGCACAAGGGAGCAATCAGAAGGGTTGTTTGAAGAAAAGGTGTCTTTCTTGCCTGAGGCTGAATTTAATGGATTCATCTGAATGTATAGTTGCACTGCCTTGTATCAGAGAAACATAAAATGAATCCTATGTGTTAACTGAATCTTTTAGAGAAGGGAGTCATTAGTACAATGATCAGGACTGAAATTTGATACATTAATGTTGAGAAATGCTTTTAGTTTCTAGAAGTAATTTCTAATATATATATTTTAAAATTTTTGTAGTTGTTGGTCCAGTGTTAGGTATTTAGATAATCCTCAATACATAAAAAATGAACCAATATATCAATACATGAATAAAAATAATATCCTTCCATGGTCTACCCTACAGGGAAAGTACAATTTCTTTGTTTCCAGTGGATCCATGAATGAGCAGTTCCAACCAAAAGAGACCCAATCTGTTCTCGAAAATTCTGGACCAATATGCATTATCTTTCTGCTGGTTTATTAACTACAGTATCTCCTCTCATAGATTGACAAACCATTTGGACATGACCAGCTACGGCTATAGCTCTTTTACTCTTGTAGTTTGGCGAGTAGGAATGTTAATTTCTTTTGCTCTTGTAGCTCAGTGAGTTCCAAGTTTTCGTCCTGCAACTAAGAGGAATGAGATAGGCAGACACTAGAGAGTGGTTAAGGCAGAGTAGAACTTATTGACAGAAAAGCTCTTGGCAGTGACTTGAAAGTAGGTTGCCAGCAATGAGGTTGAGTCCAGGGGCTTTTATGGGCTTGGCATGAGGAAGGGCATGCTGATTGGTTTGGGTAGGCTTGGAAAAAGCACTATTCAGAAAGACAGTGTAAGCCCCATTCAGGATGACAGTGTAAAAAACCAACTGGGGGAAGGTAGGTATATATAAAATGTGAAGGATAAGGACCAATCAGGAGAGAGTGCACCAAACAGGAATGTAAGTTCTCAATCTGGTCCATGAATTTTATCCTGAATTTGTAGCTTGGTTTTCAGGCTTTAGGCTGTCCTTGGCTTGAAGGTTGAGTTTCACTGAGAACCCGTCCCTGTCTGCCTAAGGATTTGTCTGCCTCCTATGACTATCATTACATATGTCTTTTGTCAGACAGTGATTCATTTGCTTCTCATTGCCAAAAGAACTAAAGCATATTTTATTTACCAGTGTGCTTATTTTAATTCTAGATTCTTAGAAGCAGGACTACCTTTTTTGGTTCAGGTGTTTCCTCTGCAAACAAAGTCCTTTATCATCTTTCACTTCCCTCTACTGAGTGGGGATCATGGCACAGTTCTTAGCAGTAACTTGACCAGCCATCTTGGAGATGAAGGAAGTTTGCTAACAGTGGTGTGATTTTAAAACTTGGAAATAAGTTCTGAGGAGTCTGCTTATTACCTCGAAGTACAATCCATTAATTCAAGTGCAAAGAAGTGTTAAACCTCAGTTTCAATTTGATACTTC
>NW_012101418.1:150564-157169 GCF_000951045.1 Mandrillus leucophaeus
TAGCTGAGACTACAGCAACCTGCCACCAAGCTTGGCTAATTTTTACATTTATTGCAAAGATGGGGTTTCACCATGTTGTCCAAGCTAATATTAATATATATATAAATATATATATATATTTATTTTTTGAGACAGGGTCTTGCTCTTTCACCCAGGCTGAAGTGCAGTAGCGTAAACACAGCTTACTTCAGCCTCAACCTCTCAAGCTCAGCTGATTCTTTTACCACAGCCTCCTAAGTAGCTGAGACTACAGCAACCTGCCACCAAGCTTGGCTAATTTTTGCATTTATTGCAAAGATGGGGTTTCACCATGTTGTCCAAGCTAATATTAATTTTTCTTTCTGTTATACTACCAAAATATTTATTGAAAAAAAATTTAAAAAATACAATTAAGCTCAAAATTTTGAACTTGGTTACAAATGGCTGAAATACTAATAATGGAACATTAGCATAGTCACTTATTAAAGGTAATTTTGGATACATATAAATAAATGACTAGATATATATTTAAATTATTCTCTTGGCAGTGGTGTAGAATGAGTATTAATGCAATTTATCCCTGATGCTAGATTTCACCATTCTTTTCTTTATTAGCTAATGATAGAAGAATATAATCTTATTTTTTTAATGTATATTTTTATGATTGCTACTTTTTGTAAATATTTGAAACATTTTTAATTGTCCTTTTTGTTTTATTTGTGAATTGTCTTTTATGTGCTTAGATTATTTCTTTTATTAAAGTCATTTTGTCCTTCAACTTACTTTTAAACAATTTTTTACATAATTATATTAGATGTTTGTAATAAATGCTGCCATTTTCCCAGTTTGTTTTAAGGTAATTTCGATATACAAATGTTCTAAAATTTTAGGTACTAAAATCCAGTAAAATTTTTGTTTGTTTCTACCTTTACATTTATTATTACAAAGACGTTATCTACCCAGAAAAAGAGCACAAAATTTTTTTTAGTGTTTTGCCTTGTGATTTTATTTACATCTTTATTCATATAGAACTTATTTTTGGGTAATATGTTATATGAAAATCTAAATTTGCATTTTTTACATTATTTTTTAAATTATAGCCTTGACAAAGAATTACACGTTCATTTTACTAATAAATATGTTATACATATATGGATCTGCTTGTGGACTTTCTATTCTATTTATTTTGTAAAAATTGCATATTTCTTACACTTTAATTTTCTGAAACACTGTAACATCTAATAACACAAATCCCATTACATTACTACCTTTATAATTTACTCTGATAAAATTATTGTATCAAGTTCCAACACAATCTCTTTTATGTAGTCACTAAATTCATCTTAGAAATATTTGGCATCTACTATACAAAAACATGTTCCTTTCACTTATGCAACTCTTAAAATGCCATCCATTTCTTTTTGTATAATTCTTATTAAACAATAGAAGTTATTTGTTTTTGTGAATAGAAACTTTACTTCACTATATTGTCAAGTAATTGTTGTTAACATGTAGGAAACACTGTGTATTAGTCCGTTTTCATGCTACTGATAAAGACATACCCGAGACTGGGAAGAAAAAGAGGTTTAATTGGACTTACAGTTTCATATGGCTGGGGAGATCTCAGAATCACGGTGGGAGGCAAAGACACTTCTTACATGGTAGCAGCAAGAGAAAATGAGGAAGAAGCAAAAGCAGAAAGCCCAGATAAACACATCAGATCTCGTGAGACTTACTCACTATCATGAGAATGGCATGAGGAAGACCGGCTCCCATGTTTCAATTACCTCCCCCTAGGTGCCTCCAACAACACGTGGGAATTCTGGGAGATACAATTCAAGTAGAGAGTTGAATGAGGGCACAACCAAAGCATATGACACTGGTTTTGTATACTTTGTTTATAATTGGCCACTTTACTGAAATTTTTTATTTAAATTGTTCTTTAGATTATTCTCTGGAGAAACTATCATATCTTTAGCAACAGTGAAATTTTTTAATATCTGTGTCACCAAAATGTATTCTACAAATTTATATGTTTTGTTTTTGTTATTGAAGTATTACTGCATTGCTACACTTTCAGAATAACGTTTAAAACTGGAGGTAGTGAGAGGCCTTCTTTTGGGAGAGTGTTTATATTAGAGAACCCTTAAAATCCAGCAGTAAATAAAAGTAGACCGAGTAGATTTAGTTTGAGGATACAAAAATGTTCTCGTATGAGAAAAAATATGTTTTTTAAAAACACTATATTAATATATCTAATGAGAAAATTATCTGAGTAATTTGTAAAATGTCCTGTGAGGAAATTCAATATCTTGTACAAAACTCCTAATAAACTCACAGTAAAATATTAGCTGAAACCAACAGCCAGCAAGATGCTTAAAGAAAAAAGAACACTAGAATTAGTGTGAACTACTATAGAAGGTTTCAACTTGCTATCTCTGCCCTTAAAGTCCACGAATGATTACCAGGGGAGTCTGTGTATAGTTAAAGTAAATGTAAAAGGAAGCGTGCATATTTACACATTTTTATAGATTTTTTTTTTCTTTTCTGGGGAGCAGGTTTATAGCTCTAATCATATTCTGTAACTACTTTGATCGAAGACCAAGTGTTTAAAAATGAAAAAACAAAAAAGAAAAAGACATAATAGAATACCTTACAGTACTACTTTTTAAATATTATCCTTGCTATGAAAGGCCATTGTAACTAGACAAGAAAATCAAATAATAAGATACTTGTATGTTTCCCCAAAGGAAGCCAGCTTCATTTAAACATAAAATGAATAGACTGAAAATCTGTCAAGTTTCCATAAATATTTCCTCTTTCTTGTGAGTTTTGGACAGAAGCTTGATAGTCGATCGACTCAGATTACTTTTTCTGAAGAGAATGTGGAATATGACATTGAGTTCCTAAATAATCAGAGGTCCCTCATGCTTTAGCAACTATAAAAGCCAGTGGTAAATTGATAGCTTTCCATACAATATTAGATAATAAAATACACCATCACTCTTGACTACATTTCTTATAATGAATGTCTGAAAACATCATTTCTTTTTTGAAATTAACCAGAAGTATGATTGTGCCTTACCTATGAAATATTGATTCAGAAATCAATGTGTACACATACAAATGTGTATTTATATATACCTAATTATAATATTTATTACTGCATATAAAACTGATGTATAACAAAGACAAAGAGACTTTTTCATACTACTATTAATAAAAATGATAATGTTTCCGGTAGTTTCACGCACCATGCAATATATTAGTTGAGTGTGTTGGTGCTAAGTAACATTTTGTTTTTCTTTAAATTTATAAAGTACTTTCACATAAATTGTCCTTCTCAGGTTTAGAATAAATGGTTTATTATTGTTATAATTGTATATCTCTGGAATTTACAGCCCTGCAAATGCTCTTAATTAATATTCATTGAACAATTATAAATACAATTTTCATTTTTTTAATAAAATTGTTTCCTGGTGAAAGTCTGAAATTCTGTCGTCCTTCCTGTAACTTTTTAGTCCCCTCTGTATACTGCAATCATTGCCCTTGTGGACCAACCAAGCCTCAGAGGATGTATCTGGAATGGCCAGGTTATTTCTTGTCACACATCTCTTCATTCTCCAACTTTGGTAGTGAATTTCACTTTAGTCTTCTCATTAGAAAGGAATCTGAAACGATTGTACCTAGAAAATTTTTTCCTCCCATTTTAACTCTAAATGGATCCCTGAGGCCTAGTTTAATTCAAGAAATCCTTTAGGTGCTGGTTTCAAACTTCAGGTGATGCTAACATAAACAGGAGACCCCTTCCCCAGGTCTTTACAAGATTAATGTGTTGACTCTTTAACAGTGATGAAGTAAGTAGCTGTTTCCTACTGCTTGATAGTCTTACATCATTTTTATTTCAACTCCTTAAATCATCACCTGTACAGAGAAGTCCTCGATGACCACATCAACCTTCTCACCATTCTATGGTACTTAGGCACCTTTTGTTTTATGCCAATATTTGAAACATTATTTTTATCACAGCAAAGGAATAAAATAATTTTAGTTTTAACTTCGTTCCTTTGTTAAGAATTATGAATTACTGCTCTGCCTCTATACAACACTGCCACATCTTTTGTCTTTGCTGTCATCTTTTAAGTGCTAGAAATCTTAAGGGAATGTTAGAATTGTCACTATTTTTCAACATGCATAAGATATACGTAGTTCTAGCTGCATGGAGTGTATTATGTAAGATCTCTACGTAGTGCAGCTACCAGCTAGCACTGGACTGCTTGTTTGGAAAGGCCTATTTATTATTACCTTGCTGGACACCAGCAAGGCGCTTGTAGATTCTGAAAGCAGACTCAGATGGAGTTCAGTGGTAGGGAGAGCGAGGAAAAGGAGAGGAAATATTAAATGGGAGTAGTAGAGCTGTGATACAGGACACAGTGCATCTTGGCTTTCTCCATAGTCAGCTGGGAACTGCAGGAGCAAAAACAATTCATCAGTGTTATGCCACACTAGGCCAAAATGATCAGGCCTTTATAACCTGGCCTCAGTCAGCCATTGGATGTGGATCATCCTTGGACAAGGTGATCATACTTCCCACAGCTTTGGTAATCCCTAAAGGGGCTGACAAGTCTTCCAGTAGTTTAGGTAACAAGCAATTCTTTTAAGTCAGAATCTGTGCAGTACATTTCTGGGTCCATCCATCACAGCAACACTATTCTAAGTATAGGCATACATATTATGGCATCATTAATCTATTGGTGGGGAGGAGATGTAGAGGGAGGAGAGGTGGGTGGAATAAAACATATGCAAATGAAAACATAGCTAAGGTTTTTAGACTAAGATAAAGTATGTGTCTTTGTATCCTCATGATTTGTATTTCAAATTCTTAAACAGATGATGATAAATGAATGATTTTGCTTGAGAATTACCATTTCAATCTAGTATACTTTTTATAGTCTGATGAAAAATCAGTTGAAATTAATCCAAGAAACATGGTGTTTACAAGAATGACGAGTAGTTCAATACTCTTATTTCTCAATCAATAAAGAATTGATGACCTCGATAATTATGAGAACACCATGACCCTAAAGCTAGAGCTATAAAATGTACCAATAATACAGAAGTTAAAGGCAGTGGAAGTTAAGAATTAAAAGACCAGTGAAAGATAAATTATATTAATAAAACTATAAGCATAGATTGTGAATATTCGGTCAATATAAAATATTTAAATGTATGTATCAATGTACCTTTTTAAATAAAGTTAAGTCAGATGGGTAAATAATGTGTACCAATCATTGTTTCTAATATTTTAGGCAGTAGAACTTAGACTTGCCTCTGAGGAAATACTTTAGGCATTCATCTTGTATATTTCACTAAAGCAAATTATAGCCTTAGATTTCCACTCTGAGTTCTTGTTTAAAACAGTGTGTTTCATGGAACAAAAAAGAAATCTAGATGTATTCAGAGACAAAGCCAGAAGACGAAAACAAAATTTGACAGAAAGGCAAGCCATATCCTTCCTTCCCAGGCATTGCATGACTCCCATGCCATCAGCATCAGTGAAGCCCACTCTGCAGTCCTTTCTCAGGCAAGGCTCCTACCTAAGAACTTCTCCAAGGGAAGCTTGAGGAGTCTGCCCACTGCTGTCAGGAAGCCTGAAACATTCTTTGTGCAATCTGAATAAAACTAAGTCTATCTAATTATGCAGTCAGATGTTTTGGTTAACTGTCCCACTCTTTGTTCTAATTATCACCTATCCCAAAGGCGAGAGCTTCACTTTACAAAAAACAGAAAGAACAAGGTTAACTTTCCCTCCCAAACCTCTTCATAGATGAGAAAACACACAGCTGGAATCCTCAACACACTTAACTGCAGTATTTATCAACATAATTTGCTGTTTTTCTAAATAGAAATTCACACAAAACTAACAAACACCCTTGAGAAAAAAAAAATGTAGTTACTAAAACTGAGATGCTTTGTATGTTGGAAGTTTGAATTAATGGACTTGAGCTACCAAAAAGGAAATTGTTAGCGAATCTCAAATTGGTTGGAGATTAAATTAGGAAATTTTTTTTTAACTTGAAAAACTAACACCTAATTCAATTATTTGTTATGCATTTCGATCCAGATTAAGGTAGTAACACCTAATGGCTGACTCTCACATACTAATAAACACTACCATTTCTGTGAATACATCCAAGGGCAGGCTGTACTTTTATTTCCAACCAGCTCAGTAGCAGCTAAAATGCTTTCCTGGATTGTTATGATCTCCAGTTCTTAAAAGCAGTTACTTGAACCCTAACATGATTTTCATGAAGCTTATCTTATATTCTAATACATCCACAAGCAAGTAGGTTTCTTATTTGAGTAGATTCCTCACTTATCTTCACTTTTTTTATTTTTTACAATAAACTT
Organism: Mandrillus leucophaeus; assembly: GCF_000951045.1. Lineage (NCBI taxonomy): Eukaryota > Metazoa > Chordata > Mammalia > Primates > Cercopithecidae > Mandrillus > Mandrillus leucophaeus. The sequence goes on from NW_012101418.1 coordinate 156,955, forward strand.
GCAGTTGTGAATTGGTTAAAATGCATGTTTTTGTGATATATTCCCTCATGCTCTTCTTTATGAGTCCTTATGGTATCTGTTGTCCCAATGTGCTGTAAGTTGTGTTAAATTTTTACCTTTTCTGAAATTAGATAATTATATGCCTGTGCTATATTTTGTATGTAATTATACACTATTAATATCCATTATCTTACCCAGGAACCTATCTTTTCTCA
>NW_012101418.1:158363-163297 GCF_000951045.1 Mandrillus leucophaeus
GTAAATACACCAATCAGTACTCTCTATTTAGCTAACCTAGTGGGGACTTGGAGAACTTTTCTGTCCAGCACTGTGTCTAGCTCAGGGATTGTAAATGCACCAATCAGCACCCTGTAAAAATGGTCTTATCAGCTCTCTGTAAACCGGACCAATCACACTCTCTGTAAAATGGGCCAATCAGCAGGATGTGGGTGGGGCCAGATAGGGAATAAAAGCAAGCTGCCAGAGCCAGCCAGCCGCAAAAACCTGCTGAGAGTTTGTTTTGTTTGCTGTTTGCAGTAAGCCTTGCTACTGCTCAGTCTTTAGGTTTGAGCCGACTTTATGAGCTGTACCACCTTTATGAGCTGTAACAGTCACCGTTAAGGTCTGCAGCTTCACTCCTGAAGTGAGCAAGACCAGGAACCCACTGGGAAGAATAAACAACTCTAGACGCATTGCCTTTAAGAGCTATAACACTCACCAGGAAGGTCTGCAACTTCGCTCCTAAAATCAGCCAGGCCGGGAACCCACCAGAAGAAACTGGATACATGTGAACATCTGAAGGAGCAAACTCAGGACGCACCATCTTTAGGAACTGCAACACTCACTGCACTGGATCTGCGGCTTGGTGAGACCAAGAACTCACCAATTCCAGACACACTATTGTGGTGAAATACCATAGATTAATTTACAAAGAAAAGAGTTTTGTTTTGTTTTGTTTTGTCTTCTGGAGCCAGAGAAGTCTGAGTCAAGGCATTGGCAGGTTCAGTTGTCTGCTGAGGGCTTCTGCTTCCAAATTGGTACATTGCTGATCTTCCAGAAGAGAAGAACAGTTTCTTCACATGACAGAAGGTACAGAAATGTTGAAAAGGGGCTAAATCTAGATGAAGCCTGTAGTATAAGGACTTGAATTCTATTCAGGAAGGGAGGAACTGTCATGGTCTAAAGTCTTAAAGGCCCTGCGTTTTAATAGTATCAGCCATTAAGTTTCAACACGTGAATTTTGGCGGGGACACATTTAAACCAGAGCAGTGGCCTTCCTCTTAACCCTTGCCTAACTGTGAGAAAAAGGTAAGACAACCTAGATTTAAAGATATTTTACAACTTGCATGATCAATAGTCCTCCAAACTTCAAGTTCATCACAAAGTGAGAATTATTAAAACCACATAAATCTTAGAAAGAATTACAGTCTAAAGGAACCTGAAAAGATGTGAAGACCAAATGGCGACATAGTGTCCTCAATGAAATTCTGGAAAAGAAAAAGGACGTTAGCCAAAAACTTAAGACAATATGAATAAAGTATGTGCAGTACTTAATAATGTATCAATATTTCATTAATAGTTGTAATAAAGGTGTGAAAAGAGATTGAGTACAGGTGTATAAGAACGTTGTACTATTCTTACAACTTTTCTGTAGATCTAAAATTATTTGAATATAAGTATTAAAAATTATATAAAGCAGAAATAATTGAAAGAAATTAGGGAAGCTATTTGGGCAGACAGCAGAAAGATGAAGTCATAGAGTTAAGATAAAAACTTTGGGATGGATGTCAGGGGAACTGGAAACAGTGTTTTGGTCAGGGATTAGGAAACGTTTTGTGTAAAGGGCCAGTAAGTATTTTTAGCTTTACAGGCCATGTAGTCACTGTAAATACTCAATCTGCCGTTGTAAGGTAATAGTAGCCACAGACAATCCATAAACAAATGAACATGACTGTTTAACAAAATTTTCTTTACAAAAACAAGTGATGGTCTATATTTTGTCTCTGAGTTGTGGTTTATCACCCCTAATCTACTAAATCTACTGCAATAAAAATCCAGGGAATTAAGACAGAAACAGGGAAAATAGGACAGGCATCCCGTCCTTAGAACTGGAATTTAAAACAGGGATTGGTTAAAAGGGCACATGGTCCTAACTGCTTGAGCAGTGGTACAAATCACAGAGATTTATTGTGAGTTGTCAGAGTTATTGACTATGACTCTTTAAATTCCCTTGACTGAGAACATGATCTGCTCCAGAGGATGTACTTAGAAGACAGACAGGCACAGAGCCTGGAGCCATTTTCTCTGAGCATTACCTAGAAAGCAGATTGTTCTGTATTGTTGATCAAGCTCAACCAGTGTTCAACCACATTAATAAAACACCTTTTCTCCCCCTACCAAATTCTTGTAGGAAATGTTCTCTGCGTATTGCTCAGGAATCACAAATCAATTCTTTGCTGAATCATAGGAGGTAGACAAGTGTTTGCCCTTTTTGCTGCCACAATTTAAGAATCTAAGAAAGGGCTAGTGCTTCCTTAAAGATTCAATTAATCTGTTGCCTATTTTGTCTGAAGATGAAGACATAAGGGTGTTGATAACGTGGTATACACAAGGACTGAACTAAACTTCCATCAATATAGGCTTCACCCTGTATGTCAGGCTCTGATTGGGCTACCCCTCATTCATTCTCATAAATCACACAAAGCTTCTCAGAAGCACAGTATGTCACCAGAGGAGAGTCAAGAACTGTGGGACCACTTTTGAAACTTCTGAGGACCAAAACTTTCCATCATCGCAAACACTGTTTGAATTGAAGCACTACGCTAGGAACTACCTGTAAAAATGGGCGTTCCATTAGAACTGGGGGATGCAGAAATTTACCTTTGCCAGTTAACTCATTGGCATCAAGTTCTCTACCAGCTTAGTTCCAATCCAACTCTTACTTTTGACAAGAGGAAATACCAATAATCAGAGGTATATGAAGAAAATTGCTTAAAATTGAGATATAGTAGAACAGTAGCCCTGAATAGTCAGATATTTAGAAGTGACTTCTAGGGCACAGAGAGGTGAGAGGTGGGTGCTTAAGACATAAGAAGAATACCAGCTGAAGATAAATTGGTACCTACTCATGCCCGGATGTGACAAAGACCCTTTGTAATCTACATGGCAGCTGCTGATCACATGAACATCAATCCCCTTGTCTCACTTGTATCTATTAGATGAAGTTAAATACTACTTGAAATCCTTAAAATGTTTTATAGGTCAACTGTTTTCTCCACAATTCTTAGAGCTTTATTGTTTTATTAGTATATTTTATTGTATTTCCTTTTTATTTCCATTTTCCAAATAATGGAAATATTTTTGACCTACAAAATACGTGATTGACCTATGAAATACACATCATATTGGTACTTTTGAGACAGTTTAACTTACGTTTTGTTTTTTTGTTTGTTTGTTTGGTTGGGTTTTTTTGACAGAGTTTCACTCTTGTTGCCCAGGCTGGAGTATAATGGCGTGATCTCAGTTCACCACAACCTCCGCCTCCTGGGTTCAAGCAATTCTCCTGCCTCAGCCTCCTGCATAGCTGGGATTACAGGCATGCATCACCATACCTGGCTAATTTTTTTTTTTTTGTATATATATATATATTTTTAATAGAGATGGAGTCTCGAATTCCCGACCTCAGGTGATCCACCCACCTTGGCCTCCCAAAGTGCTGGGATTACAGGCGTGAGCCACCATGCCCGGCCAACTTATGTTTTTAAATGTGTGTCCTTGGTGGTAAATGGGATCATAGATTAAGAACATCAACTTTTTTTCAAATTCTTTAATCTAAAAGAACAACGGACATCAACATTCTTACTACATTTCTTAAAAGTTTGACATATTTTTAGGCCAAGGCGAACAGAACTGAATGAGATCTGACAAAGATCAGACACTGTTATTTGAAGGAAATAAAACAAATTGATTGAAGGTCAACATGCCATCAGAATCCAAACTGCTAATAATTCAGGACTGAACCTACATTTTAAGACCTATTAGTCTGATTATTTTACTAAACAATGTAAAAAATGTATGCCCATGCTATACTCTTCATTTCCCTTTTTTGTTGTGTTATGCTTACCTTTAAGGGTATTTTCAGGTTTCTTTTATCACTATATCTGAAAAAAACAGACAGTTATTGTAATAACACATTGCAAGACTATACCATAAAAGAGGCGCACCCATGTGGTTTACAATCAGTAACTTTTTTTTTTTATTGCTCAGATGTCTTAAGGTTAAAATGGGAAAAGCTTTTGATGGCAGAAGGGTGGAGGTCTCAAAATAAAATGTGTCTAGTGGAAGAAGAGAAGGCTACTAAATACCAGAAAATGTCAGGAAGTGGGTCATAGCACTTGCTGAAAGGTCAGCAATCTCTCAGGGTGCCTACAAACCACTAGTAGAAACTTCCTTTTAAAAAAGTCCTAAAGTAAAGCTGTGGTTGTGTTGTCAGAATTTTTATATCTATCCCTAAATATCCTTGGGCAGAATTAGGGGGTGTGGGTTCTAATTACAGTTTAACTTCTAAGAAACTGAATGTCCTTGTATGAACCAACTTACACTTTCTAGAATTCATTTTCTTCATTGTTAAATTTAAAAATTTGAACGATATCAGTGATTTCCAACCTGACAGCATACCTATGTTTTTTAATGGTATATAAGGTTGTGAGTAACAGAAATCAGATAACTTTAGCAAAAAAAAAAAAAAATAGGTTTTACTGGGTGATTCGATTTGATCACAGCATTAATGGAAGCTACACAACCAAACTGCAGGAGAGCCATGGATAAGGGAAGCTCTGAAATTCTTACTAGCTGGAGTTTGTAGATCTCTTTTTCCCTGTTACTGCAAAGAGGATGACAGCCTCAGTGATCTCTGGTCTTTGGTTTACTCTATTCAGACACGAAATTCTAGAGAAAGAATCTACGTGGGTTCCAGTGGGTCAAAAGTCTACCATTATGTGATACATCTGTGACCAAGGGTACAGAATCATGTAGCACAGATAGAGCCTTTGGAGATCCACCCCTGTGCCAATGCAAAGAAACTATTATTCTCTACATCCAAAGATGCCTGAACTAATATGATTCTGGTATGATCCTTCTATTTTCATAATACTGTCATAAAGTCCCTCACATTCTGTCCAATAGGAGACAAC